>NC_140222.1:32481136-32778636 GCF_951802725.1 Rutilus rutilus | reverse complement strand
CTATTCATCAAAGAATCCGGAAAAATAAAAATTACACAACTGTTTTCAACATTGAATCATCATATTAGAATAATTTCTGAAGGATCATGTGACACTGAAGACTGGAGTAATGATGCTGAACATTCAGCTTTGATCACAGGAATAAATTACATAGAACATAAAATAGAACATAGTTATTTTAAACCGTCATTATATATATATATATATATATATATATATATATATATATTATATATATAATATTATTATTATTTTAATCAAATAAATGCTGCCTTGTTGAGCAGAAGAGATGACTTATTTTAAAACCATTACAAATCTTACTGACAGAGTATGCATGCATGTATGTATGAGTATAATAATAATTAAATAAATACATACATACATATATATATATATATATATATATATATATATATGTATGTGTGTGTGTGTGTGTGTGTGTGTGTGTGTGTATAGGCTATATGTATTTTATTATTATTATTATATTCAAACATATATACATGTGTGTGCGTGTGTGACTGGAGACATTACTGAATGAAATAACCATGTTCCTAAATATGATCCATAACATTACTGTTAAAGGATTCGGATTCATTTTAGTATGGCTAATGTACGTACCCCTAGATCCTTTCAAACCATTCATCACACAAATACATGCATAACTGTGTACAGTATGTTTACATGTAAATGTATACTGAAATGAATCCCGTTAACATAGTTATTCCACTCATTAACCATTTCTCCAGTTTAATTTCAACTGACCACACTGCTAACGATAATGCCGTCTCTCCATCATTACAGAAATCTGCTGCAAATGGTTGTTGTTGGTGTAAATGTATTCTACGCTATGGGAGCACCCAATTTCCTTCCAAAATTAAACACAAAAACGTATTAATGCTGTGTTTCTGCTACTCTCCAGAAAATAAATGATATTGTATGTAAGTCATTTAAGTGCCACCGTAATAAGCAATGTACATTATGCGTCAATATTTACCGATAATTGCTGCAAATATACCTGCTGCTGTCTGCCCCGCTTAAAATCATAGGCAACGCGGATTTGTTTGGAACTATGCAGAGCTACATGAACCACGTGACCGCGTGGCGGCGAGATCAAAGCGTGTCGCAACTCTCATATTTAACGGCTCTGGGGTGACCACCCGTCCCGCGTAGCGCGTGCGCGCACAGCGTTTGAAGCCCAATTCACGCGTCACGCAAATTGAGACCGTGTCACGCATAATCTATGCTTGCTCAAAAAAAAGTTGGTCGCTCTATATACTCGAGCCCCAAGCAGACAAACGAACATTACTTGACATTTCAGCACGCTATTGTTGCCACACAAACCCCTCAGTTGAACTGCTGACTAGGTTGTTGTCAACTTTTTCGTTGTTGTCATGACAGCGCACGCACGCGCATACCAGACACACTGGGAAGGAAGGAACTTTTAGATGCGCGCTTTCCAATTCGAAAAATTCGAGAAAGAGACTGTCTGAGAGGCAACGCCATCATCAATTAAAAAGAGAAGGTGTGAGTACAAGAAACAAGAATGGGGAAATGAATATTTGTGGCTGAAAGGTGTTGAGGGGGATACCGAGAGGGCTTTTTGTGACCTTTGCAAAACGTCCTTCTCAATCGGACATGGAGGGAGGGGAATACGAGGTCAATCGTATTTTTTTTTAAAATACTTTTTTTTAATTATTCCTGTGGTGTTGAGCAACTACAATTCCTGTTAATCCTATACATTTATATTATAATTTATTAATTTATTTAAAGTAAATAAATTGTAATGAAAAATAAATAAATTAAATAGTAAATCTTAAGTGGAAGCAAAGAGTATAGAAGCCCAAGAGGCGAAACTCAATAGAACGCCCCATAGCAACAGTTGCCCCCATGACGTGACGGCGCGGCCGCCATTATGGACTGAAAACTGAAGGAAAACGCCGAAAAATAAAGGGAGTCAATGGCACTGAAAAACTTAAAATAACAAAAACTTAACATAGCTTAATTTTTTCTGGCCGTCATATCTAAATATGAAAACAATTTAAAATACATTAATGAGGATGACCGACGTTAAATGACAGAAAATATACGTATATGTGTTGGTTAGGAAAATAGTATTTTGGGACAAAATATTACTATAGAAGTACTATAAGACTACTATAGAAATACTATAGCGGCTCTAGGATATTATAGAGGTATAGCCTCTCTATAATATTTTTAAGCTGCTATAGTAGTCTTATCGTACTTATGTAGTATGTCCCAAATTACTATAGTATTCCTATAAGATTACTATAATATTTTGTCCAAAAATACTATAAATATGAAAACAATAATAATAAAAAACATTTATTTTGTCCCAAAATACTATACGATTCCTTAGTACTTTTTAGTAAGGGTATCCCCACCGAATCGGCTTCATTAGCCTACCACTTACGGTTTGCAAAGATACAATTATAAAATTACTGCAAAACTTTAATCTATCAATATTTATGTTCTATTATGCATTTTCCTTGTTATATGACTAACAGAAATTCATGAAATAATATATGTTCGCTTGTCTATAGGCAGATACACAGTAATTAGATATAAGTAATAAGATATTTATTCAAATGTTGATTTTGAAATTAGTAAACATCACCATATAAGTTATATGATTTGGAATTTTTTTTTTATAAATGAACATTTCTAAAGACAGTTAATATTTTACACAGTGAACGTTTCAATGGCAAGAAAAAAAAAACTATGAATGTCCTATTACAGGCGGAAAGGTACAAAAAAGATGTGCAATCTAGCAGTGCACACATGAACTATTAACACATACTAAAATGGATTTTGCCATTGACTGGCGCTAACGATTCCAGCAGCTTTCAGTCCATAATGGCGGATTCGCCTCCGCAGCGCCATCTACAGACTGTTACCCATAACACAACAGAGTTTCGCCACTTGGGCTTCTATACTCTTTGGTGGAAGTACATCTGTCAATTCATTGAATGTTCAAAATATTATGAGTCTTTATTTAGAAAAAAAAAACACACATTGGTTGGCCTATTCATGAGCATACATCAAAAATTACACGTTTAGGAGAATAGGGCAATACTATGCAAGGTGGTATGTGCTAGACTTGGGTAAACCACTATCAGTGAGTCTGCCAGTGGGGTACCGCCGCGCCAGGCAGTGTCCCACATTGTCCCTCAGAAACATACCCATTGTCCCCCCTTGGGCTTATTAGCAGGTGGTCACCCTACACATGAAGCACCGCGCCTCGGACATTCCGCAGGCCGGTCTATCGCACCCCGTTGGCATTATCATGTTCAGGGGCAGCTGAATCAGCTACCATATAGGAAAAAGTTAACTTCAATAAAGAAAAAAGTGGCATCCGAGTTTGAAATCAGGTATTTTAAAAAGCGCCAAAAAAGAGAGTGAACTTCACTTAGATTCTATTGGTTGTCTGAGACGTCTTCTTCAACTTCAGCGGGAGAAATTTCAAACGACGCATCACGTGAACCTCATTCACCAACCAGAAAAGCTGCTGTTACCGTGGAGATCGCGCCAAAAAAAAAAAAAAAAAAATACTGCAGTGGTTTTAAATAAACTGTTATTTAGAAAAAATCAGGGTTCTCAAGTCTCACGCATTGGCCGTGAGACACACGCAATTCAGCCAGTTCACACGCTCACACGCCACACCGTGCATTTCTCACGCTGAAAAGGCAATGCCAACCAAGTTGTCCTGCAAGCTTTATATATAACATTGTAAACGAGGCGCAGGCACAAGTTTCCTGCCGCCAGCGCGTTATCTCGGCCAGATTGCGTTCGTTACTAGGCAACATAGATGTGCGAACACACGGAAGTTGACGGAACACTCTCGGCCACCGTACGTTCGTTACTAGGTAACCAACAACATCGCGCGAACACACACGTCGTGATGGAGAAGGCAAGTTGGAAAAAAACTCGTCTAACATTTTTAGGCTAGAACATTTAATATATAACCCATCGTATACATTATTATTGATGCAGTCAATAACTCTACAACTAACTTACTTTACAACCAGGCCAGAAGCTTTGGCTCAGTTTGGCTAGCTTACGTTATCTGAAACTAAGGGAAATGTTAGTGGGTATGGGAAGGAATAAAGATGTATTTCTTCATTTTATTTTAAATTATATATTATACTGTATTAATAGCTGTCTTTCTCGTTACATTAAGGCTAACGTTACATGTATTAAAGTAGAGTGTTCTAGGTAATATATTATATCCTATCAAAACATATAGCCTAGTACATTAATCATTGCCATTGCATTTGTATTTTTCAAAGATGTCAGGGAAAAAGCAAAAAGATTATTTTATCATTCTGGGCACCAAAGGGTAAGCCCCCTAAAAAGGTTGCCAGATTAGAGGAGGAGACAGTGGAAGAGGTGGTGGCAGAGACGGTGGAGAAGACACCAAGATTTTTTTTTCCAAACTGTTTGGAGCAATTTGTTATATTTTTGTATATTTGTAATTTTGAAATATAACATTAAAGAGTATAGGCCTATTTGATGTGATGAATTGCTCTGTCATTTATCAGATCTACCAATTGTTATAATTTCAATTTGTGCTGGTTAATTATTGTCATGATATGAGGCAAGACACGAGTCGTGAGTCGTATAAAGAGAGTTTTTTTAGCTACAGTACGGAGTAACGTAAACCATGCATTGGACTCCATCAATCATAATAATAATACAGAGTCCCCTAGTGGTTAGCATACCCAAACTACGGTAGTTTAACATGGACAAAAGACAATCTCACAACAATAATGAACAATGGGTAAAATTGGGGGCGGGGCTCCGTTTGGGGGGCAGGGCTCCATTAGGGCTCCTCCCCTAACCGCATGTGATCTCACTCCAAACTGTTGATCAAACTTGAGAACCCTGAAAAATATATAGATATTAAGTTTTTAACATGATTTTGTGGTGCTGAAAATAAAAAAGTATGGAAAACGTAGACTTGTATGTGGATTAGTGTTTTTTTTTTTATTTTTTTAATTTTTTTTACAAATTTATAAAAACAAATTAAAATAAATAATATAATAATAAAAAAAAAACTAAATTATCATGTTAGGAAAATGTATATTTTTTTTAATGATTATTGAATTTTGTGAACATTGCTGAAAACTAAATATATTTATTCATTATTAATCTTTTTTTAAACAATTGGACATATATTTTTTAACTGACTCATTTATAAGTCAATTAATACTATTATTATTAATTATTAAAATCTTTACATCTTTTTCAGAACAGGAAGGGGACAATAATCTTGCCTTGAAAATATAGTAGGCCTGCAGGCTTATAATTGTCCAGTACACAAAGTATGGCCCATAATCGCTACACTGATCTGGGCCAGACACCTCTCATGCACAATCGGCCCAAATGTTGTCTGCCGTCATGCAGTGCCATCATTGCCACACTTGGCCCACATTTGGCTGACACGATCTGGGCCACACACCTCCCATCCACAATCGGCCCAAATGTTGTCTGCCTCATGTGCCAGCATTGCCACACTTGGCCCACACTTGGCTGACATGATCTGGGCCACATACCTCCCATCCACAATCGGCCCAAATATTGTCTGCCGTCATGCATGCAGTGCCATCATTGCCACACTTGGCCCACAGTAGGCTGACATGATGCATGCCAGTGCCGGCAACACGCCAGCAGTGCCATGATGAGGCCACATTTCGGCCAAGTCTGTTTGCTATGTGGGATGTGTCTGGATTCAAATATTCTGCTATGTGAGATCATAATATAAGGCACAAACTGATGTAATGTTTTAATGTTTAAATAAATGTGAGCATTGTGCATTTGTAGACAATAGGCATTCATTTTGCGTTCATTTGAAAATCATAACATTTTACATTATGTGCTGTTGACTTCCGCCTTGTTCACATTCTTGCACATGGGGGTTCAAAAGAGAACTTTTGTTTTCCTTTTTAATTTAGGTATGATAGAACTGTTGCAATTATTTATTTTGACAACTAATATAGAAAGTTAAACTTTTTTTTTGACAAACTCAGAATTGGTTGAAGAGTTCATTGATTATATAAAACACATTGAAGGTTGAATAATCTTTGGACTACAGTATTTATCTGCATGTTATCTCATCCATGAAGATGCAACAATGTAGAACAAGCTATTGGAGATTTTGAGAACCAGAACCAAGCTAACTGAGCAAGTTGAACTTTAATAGTGTGTGCCCTTTTATTACTATTTAATTCATTTGTATATGAGGTGGTGGGTAATAATGCAAAAAATATAACATTCACTCAGTATTCCATGATTCCTAATTCATTACTATCTCAATTACAATTAAGTACAAATTAACTTTATTCAGTTGTGTAGGCACTAAAACAGTCCAATACATAAATCATTTTTTATGATAAAATAATTAATCGGCAGCCCATTCATTTGTTTTGTTTTACTTAATTCGCTGGGGCCTTTTGCATTGGTCAAAAAAAGTCATCATAGGTTTTTTTTTTTTTTTCTCACAGACCGGACCATGAAACGCGTAGATCAGCGGCCCATTGGTTCTTTTATTGATTGACACTGGGCTGGCCCAATCACATCTTTAAACACTTCCTCCTTTGGGCTCTACGCGCACGTGCCGTGTCAGTGTGTACCTGTCAAAATAGTCAGAGAGATGGAGAATGAAACGCAAGGAATGTGCAGAGAAATAGCGTGAAAAAAAATAAACAGGCCCTTCAAGCAGACGCTAAAATGTGTCATAATAACAGATATGTTTTCTGCAGCACCATGACCTTCATCAGCTCCTGTGGCAGATGATGATAGTGAGGAGGATAAGGAGAGATGAGTGAGTGTAGAGTTCGTAGTAACAGGCAGAGATTTAGAAAGCAGAAGCCCCCCTCCCCCTCGTAGCCTCGTGACCCAGACTAACACAGCATTTTTCAGTAAAAGGAAGCTGTGGGTTTTTCTTTAGTTGAACAAAAAATCTCTTTCTCCAACTCCATTTCTTGTGATGTTAACTGTGACAGCAAAGGAGATCTATAAATATCTATAAAACAGAACAAGAACAAACACAGAACAAAATCAGAAAAAAGTTTGTGTTTTAACGTGTGTGTGTGTGTGTGTTTAGGTAGTGTGTGTATGCATGTATCCACACATGCACAGGTCCAAGGGCTTGATGTTTGCAAGCACACATGTATATACATAAACATAATGAACATGCTCCTGAAAACTAAACTTTTCTCTTATTTTCAATCTCTCCCATTCACTTTCAATGAAAATAGAAATATAGAAATATAAAACCAGTCCTAATTGAAAGAAAACAAGTTGACAAAAAGATTGAATCCAATATTGGTTGATGATATTGAAGGGGGTGGATTGGAATCCACTGCTGCTTCAATGTATATGTAATGAGTGATTATAATCAAGGTATTAATCAGTATTTTTCCTTCTAAATATCAAATGAGTTGAATGTCTTCTCTGGAGATTTTACTTTGTTATAGAAGTTACCAGTGTGATTACTGAAATGTTCTTTTCATGTATTCTCTAATGTCTGTATTTGATATCTGAATGCAGTAACAGTGCTTGCCTATTTATCCCGGCTTCCAGAAATGAAATAGGGACTTGTGTTTGAGAAAGGTCTTCAACGTGTTAAAACATATACAGTAGGGGTCACTGAAGTCTATAGTTTAAGGGACCATTTGTCAGTTAAAGCCTATATTTTACATTTAGACTAAAGTGTCCTATCCTGAGAGAAAGAACTTGTTATCTTGATGTTTTGAGACGAGACTCCTGTTTATAGTTAGAGCCTGGCCAAATCCAACCTTGGAAAAGCTGTGTGTCGATGTGTGTGTTAGTCTTCTTGCTTACAGGTTAAGGAAACACTGGCATTATTGGAGATTGACTGAGTTGTTGTTCGAGACATGCTGGCACCCAGCCACCTAAATCTGCGACCTGGAAGGTCACGACGTGCCAAACTTCAGGGTCCGAGTGTCAGCCGCATAATCTATGGAGATATGCTTCTGTCTATCTGTATATGTGTGGAAAATTACTATGTTTATCTATTTCTTAGCCAATGAGAATCATTCAACCTGTAAGCAATGACGTAGCTTAGACCTTGGAAATGGTTTAACTGCTGTGATCTTTGTAACTGTAAGTGGGGCGGCCTACGAACTCCTGTGTGAGTCTTGAAGCTGACTTCTTCTGATGAAACTGCAAACTATCTTCAGTAAAACTTTTCTTCAATTTTTTATAATTCTGACTCCGGGTCTTCTTTCAAACATCTGGTCCTTGGGTCCTAAACTGTTAACCCCTAACAGTAAAGCATAACAAGTGATTTATAAGCAAGTCTTTATAGGCCGGAACATCTTGTTATAGGGTTTTGAACACAACCTGAGGGTTAAAAAAACTGTAAAACGGGACGAGGGGGTCTGAATAACTTTTCAAGATTAAAGTCGAAACAGTACGAGAATACAGTCATCCGTAGAAGTTGAATGTGTGCTTACCGTTGTTTCACATTGCCGCACAGGCATTCATAATGGTGCGTGTCCACTGGCGCAGAGCGAGTGTTTCCAATTCATTACTCATTGTGTGTATGTGTGTGTGTGTAAAGAAATGCACTTGTGAAGTCGAACTGCGTCGGACATGGGGCTACAGAAAATAATAGCTTTTTACTTGTAATAGCAAATTTCAATTTTCAATGAGAAACACAGCATCAACAGGTGTAAGAAGCATTAAGAGGCAAAATTGTAATAAAGAAGAAAAGGCTTTATTCTCTGAGGATTCTTTTCACAGACCGCAGCCACCCAGCCATGAAAAACAGACAATCCTCCTGACATAATAAAACTGAGACATTTTATACAGGTTTCTGACATTCTTGACTCCTCCTTTCCCAGTTTCTGTAAATTTCCTTAAAGACATACTGGTTCTACCCCCCCTTGGGCAGGTCATGCTGTTCTTTGTCCCTGAGAAGCCAAAAGGCCTTCATTTACAATCTAAATGACCTCCTGCTTTCCTCAGGAGGGGGCCTGGGACCCTACTATATGACATCCTGTATTCTTCGACTAAGATTCTTTCTTGTGCCCAGGTGTTTGTTATCTCCCCGGGCTATCTGGTTTATTACATCTGCTCTTTCCTGCCCCCAATTCAGCTGTTAGAAAACCCTCACAGAAGTATATGGTCAGATGCTTTTACACACACTCAAATGAAATCAACAAGTTTAAATGAATGGACACAAGAACAATGAATTTTTCATTAACATCTCCCCCCTGTTTATCATTCTCTGATAACCAATAAAATAATAAAAATTCATTTCTATTTTCTAAAATCAATCAAACCCATTTTACTATTGAATCCCCAAGAATACAATCACTTCAAGTCTTTACATCACAGTTATACTCCTCATTGCTGACTTTCATATACCTGATCATTTTACTTGAGTCTTGTAGAAAAATTAAGATGGAAAGGTTTAGGCTGTTTTTTGTAAGGATAGGTCCTCAATTATTTAGCAAGCAAATAAATATTTATATAAGGCCGGGCTAGTCGGATAAACACTGTTATCGCGTCCCCAGCTGGGCTGGACCCTCGGTCACCTCAGTATAAACAAGAACTAGTATAGTAAGAATAAAGGATATTATAATACCGAAAAACCGTAAATGATTATAATTTCAACTTCTGTTACTCGTACCATCTGCATAATTTTGTTCACACTTAGGATAGACTGTACCCATTAATAACAAAATTATCAGAATTACACATACAATCATAACACTATGTATTCAGCCTTTTTCAATTAATCACAATATTTTGTCAGGAAATGGTTTTACTTCTAAAGCTATATTTAATTAAAATCTATTTAATAAAATCTAACCAGAAAAGTTTTATCATTTGATCATTCGTTGTTCGAAATTATCCTTGACTTTTCCATTACATACCGTCTTTTTTTTTTTTTTTCTTATCGCCATACTTCACATTAATTAATAGATCTTCTACCTGAAAACACATTTTTCTTTGCACAAGTCAAATTATTAGATTTATATCAATACTAAGCCCTAATTTGATTCAATCAAATAAAATCACAAAACTTTTCTTCAACCATTAATTGGTCAACATTTTCCTATGTTCGTTGCCCCATGGACGTTCCATCTTCACCATTTTGACACTTTGTGTGCTGTTGAAATGGTCTCTTCCAACGTTGGCAAGGAGAGGTATGTTCTAGCGCATATCCTTGATCTCCCACTTTATTCTTCGTTGTGGCGTATGGGGTTGCTGATGTTGGTTGGTATAGTTTAAGGTGAGATGCTTGGACCCAGATCCTTCCAAGATTTTCCCTTAGATCACGATCGCACCCCCACTGGAATGAATCGTTTACTGTCTGCTGTCACCTGTGAAGGCAGACCTTAAGTGATTTTGTTAGTGACCGCTTGTCTTGTCGTCCCTTTGGTGTGACCTGTGGATTCAACAGCCTGAAACATTATTGTCACCAGATAATTTTTGCTCACTGAATATCACTCAGGGTCCTTGTCCCCTGAAAAAAAAAAACATTCAACCCACGTTGCTCATGTTAACAAAACAATACAGAATCAGTTCTGTGTGGTTCAATCCATCCTGACATCCTGTAAAATAAAATTTTTAAGTTAGGCATTGCACAGGGTTAGGCACTGTTTCTTCACTTTACTCATGCCATGTGCGCAAAAGTCTGCATCTTCTGTAAAGAAAAACAAATGCTGAGGTTATTGTCACATAGTTTTCTTTTGTCTGCTGTGTTGTCGCATCTTGCCCTGGCGTTTCCTGTCGAAACAATTCTTTTTATTAGCACACTTAAAAAATACAAACAATGGACACAGCAATTTTGTTAGGGGGAAGAATGGCTTCTTGCAGGGTTTTTACCCAATTAAACCCAATGTCCTTCCAACATTTATCTTCCCACCTGTGTGATGGCTTTAAACCATATTTGGCAACTGTTATCATCCTCCTCTTGATGCACGAGATCTCATCTTTATACACACTATTCAGACAGAATAGTTGTCCTAAACTAACACATACTGTACAAACATGAATTAGCATTCACACTCATCCCTGACTATGAACTGCTCATATTTCTTATTCATATCTTTTCTCTAAAAAAAATTAAAATTTTAAATGACATTTTAACCTTACATTTTCCTGTATCTTTTATCTAATGTTTTATGGCCTCTTAACCAGTTTCAAGGCATGTCTGTTCATTATCCATCTGATTTTAGAAAAGTCAGCTGGATTGTTTTGGTGCATAATTATTACTTTGCTTCAGCTTTCTTTGGCTGACTGATAACAGAAGAACAGACAGAGTACCATCCCAAGCAGTCTCTTTCACTCTCACTATAAGCAAATAATCTTTTCAACAGCCTCCTAGGACTGTAACTAAAATAATCATAGTCATATTCAATCGTTCTATGATCTTTTCTAAGGTTATCTTTAGTTTAAATACTCAATTTACCTAACCTTTGTTTTCCAGAAAATTCTCTTGAGTCATCTTTAGCCACCACCATGTCTTATAATGGTCCTTTGTCATGTCTAAATGATCTACAGGAGTCAGAACTGACACATTAGTTCAGCATCAACACAAATCTCTGTGTTTTCCTTGCCCATCAGGCAACTAACATTACAACTTTTTTTTTTTTTTTTTTAAACTGTCTCCACAACAGATAACCATTAGTTCAATGGTCTCTGCTGGCTCCTGAATGCCCATTCAGATCAGCTCTTAACCTATAATTGTCTTTTCTTCAGGGTGTTGTCCCCTGGCATAGTTGCAGACACTTGTCAGAAAAACAAGCCATACAATCAACGCGGTTTCTGGTGAGTGGTATATAGAGGAACTCACATTTTCTGGGTCAGACGGCCGTAACTTCTTACAGCTCATCTCGCCTCTCAATGATTTGCTGATGCTGCTGGCCTCACAGTCACCGCTCAACTCTAATACCTTTCTCACATAAAAACACCTCCATCAGGAGATGCCCAGTGTTTGTGGCGTGAATTCCCCTGTCTTAGGTTGCCCTTTTGGCCAGAGGGTCTTACCCGTCTCTGGGGTAAACACTTCGTACACACTTGGTTACCGCTCTTTACCATCACAGAATCTGTGACCGTTTTCTTCAACATAATCTGTTGTTTTCTGGAGCTTAGGAAAAGGCGCATTCAAGAGTCATCAGAGCCATTCGGACCTAATAGTGTTCACAGGGAGACAAGTTAATAACAACAGTATTTAATCACTTAAATTCATTAATCATCTTAAAGGTAGCAACCTGCTTAGATTATAGTGAGTGAATTTAGATCACAATCGTACATTCAGTGTACTGTTACTTCTGTAGCCGGAGCCATCGGCCCTGTTTTATGGTGGAGGCTAAAATCAGACAAAGAAGCGGTCCTAAAATAAACTAGTCAAAAATGTCACTTCTATCATTTAAGGTCTGCATTATTATTTTAAAGACTTCTTTAAAATCATTCAGTTTTACTTTTAAAACATTTACAAATTGTCCTCTAAATTTGTAAAATCTGAACTGCCTGTAGCATGATTTGTTTTAGCTTTTCCGCATCTATGAATCTGTTCAACTGAAACACTGTGCTTTACACAGCCTCAGACAACAGCTTTCAGCTGACATTGAATGAGAGAGAGACTCTTGAGGCATCAGGACTGGTACACTGCATTCTCATAAACCTTTAACTTCAGACTTTATCTACCATCTTTTTTAACTGTAGCCCATTTTAAGGCATCTTTTCCATAAATTACATGTATTGTAATTTAGACATTACAAATTTCCACTCAGAATGAGTCTCTGTTGCACTGAAACTGTGGCAGTTTCAGTCACAGCACATGCCAGATTCAGATAAGCAAACCTGATTTGGCCAAATCACATTCTTATCTTTTAAAATCAACATTAACAAGCCTTTGTTTAATCAAATGCCTTTTACACATTTTACATTTAGCAACTGTTAATCCTGTAACACTGCTTCTGTTTATTTTATCTTAAAGGAATAATAAGAATTATTCTAGTTCTTAATAACAATTTCATTTCAATTTTAGTTGTCAGGTTTTCAATTGCCATAATTTAATACCTGACTTCAATGTTTTCTCTAGGAGTTTATCAATCTGCTTCTATGATTCAACTTTTGAGGCTGCGCTCTCTGCTTGTGATACATTTTTTTTTTTTTTATTATCATTATAAATCATTCATTAGATTTGTCTCTCCATACCATCTAAAACCTTTATCAAAGCGTTTCATTCAAGACACAATCATCCTTTTAGTGACCACTTTTAAAATATTTTGCAACTCATTTAGTCTTATCCGTAATTTTACGTCAACCGGTACTTTTTATAGTTCTTTCCTTTCAAAAGGAATTCCTTACACTTAAATCTTTCAATCTTCTTACAACCTTTAAAAGTTTCATCTATCAACTTTCTTTTCTCCCTCATTTACTTTTACAGTCATACAGTGCGCATACAGTCACTGAATGACCCAGCTGACCGCAATAAAACACTCTCTGTTATTCTGCCTTTTATCTTTCTAACAGCTTCACCCTATTTTGCACTTCTGAAACATTGTGTTGTATTCAGGAAATGCAATACAGAGCCATTGATAAGCAGTTCTCTGTCTTTTCTTTTACAGTTGCAAATTCAATTTCAATAGCTGAAACAATCTTCATCATATTAACATTGATCTACTTTCTAACCCATATTAACACAGACTTTTCTCAAAATTTGTGTCATTTTGGCACTTTCTTTGTTTGGAGCCAATTAAGTTATTGTTTATCTTTCCAATCACAATCAAACTTTTACTAAACATCATCTGCAAATCTCTTCAGAGCATGAGCAGAACTGCTTACAGCATTTGCTCTCTATTATCTCACTATTTATCAATAGCTCTATTTATTAATATCTCATTAATTTCATCAACACTGGTTTTAAAAGCTTATTCTTCTATTAAATGGTTAGTTTGCAAATTCAACATAAATCACAAGATTGTATTATAATTATTCAGTCCCACTTATCTCTACTGTTTCACAGAAACCACAAGATTCTCTAAATCTTCTCAGTCTCTAAATTACACAGACAGCTATCTTAGCCGCTTGCACCTTCAACTCTTGTTACAAAAATATGGCAATCTATTCTTAAATACCCTTGTTTTCATAACATTAATACAATAAAGCATTCACATCGTCATTATTGGCAGAACATTAATTTTCATAAGCGACACGGAAAATCTAAATATTCTAAACGGGTTTCACAAAGTTTCTGATTAACTTTAGTCACACGTGTCTAGGGAAATTATCTCCAACCCATAATTTCCTTTATAAAACAATATATTTCCTTAAATGGCTTAATATCAACAAAATATCCAATCTTTGGACATTTTCTAATTTGATATTATCATCAACAACACTGATTACAAAACAAGTATACATTTAACATTCAGAAGCTGGTTTGAACAAGCAAGCGCTGTTGCTGTACTCCCAGCATAGCTGGACCCTTTAGGTTCAAAAGACAATCGTTTTACTTAATGAAACATTCCTTATCCTTATATCATGCCAATCCCTGTTAATCATACTCAACGCCCCATTTCCATCTAAAACTCACTTTTTCGTACCATTTCAACTTAATTTGACTTAATCAGGCGTTCATAAATAGTTCCATGAACTCTATCGTTCCCTACATGCCAATTCCTTCTGCATCTGTTCAATCCAACAATTCACTGTTTCCATCAGGAAAAACATCCTATCTTCCCCTACATGACAGTTCCTTCTGCATCTACTCTGTTCTCTTTTATCTGCTTCTTTCCCATCCAACAATTCACTGTCCGTTCACAGTTTTACACTCATGAACAAACTTCAACAACCCTTTCTGACTAGTAACGGATAAGTTAGTATTTCAGAAAACCCTGTAGGCTACTTTTGTACAATCTCATATGCTCATCATTCACAACGCTGCTCAAATCATCAGTCATAGCTTTGCTCAAAGTTTCATCAGCCACACATAAAGATTTCCAACATTTTTTTTTTTTTCATTGCAGGTAGCAGAAAGTAAATCAGCGTATGCATTCGTGTGTGCGTCCTTTACACACATGTTTAACACACACATAACAACCATTCTGTTTTCCCTCGTTCTTTTCTATTGATTATTTTACTTTTATCTTACTCAAGGTTCCCGCCTCGGGGAAATACATTTACATTTACCACCATCATTATTTCTCTTTTGACAGAAAATTGGTGTATAAAAATGATCTACTTTACTGTTAGATGACCCCATTTTGGCTGAATCTCCCTTCTGGATTTCACAATTTCGACACGTGTCTTACAGTATCTGTCAAACGTCTTCAACAGACCCAATTTTTTTTCATTACCCAAAATCGGTCGGGTTTCTGTAATTACGTTCTACTCAAAATCTTCCCATAGGCACTTTCTAGCGCTCGATTAATTTCTGATTCACTTAATTGATTTGATGTGGCTCTTTCGTCCACTTGTACGATGTTTCCTCAGGTTACAGAGTTTTTGAGTAAAACTAATTAATCGCGCAATTGTGATTATCTGAATCACCTGTGGCACTTCCGTCCACCAACGAGCTAAGTGTGGTAGAACCGATCCGAATCTGTCAGATCAATTTCTTCCCCAAAAATTTGTGATTATCTGAATCACCTTTCGCTCGTACCAAAAGCAAAACTCAGCCGATATGGTTCACGTTCACTCACAATTATCAAATTACACTCAACTTCAATAAAACAATTTTGCCGTTTCTTACCCAGAGATGCTTTTCTGTTTTTCTCGCAATCGTCGCGGATTTTTTAATCCTGGTGGGAGTTTTCTTTCACTGGCCCTGAGTGCGGGGTATTTGCCTCTCTCTCTCGTAATCTGTTGAGTTTCTATCTCAAACCGTCGAGGTATAAGACGGCTGCCTGGTGCTGCCGAGGTCGTGCACTTTCCCGTCAAATCCGTTCTCAGGACCAGGAGAAGAAGCGTCCGCACAGGATCCCACTATTCTGACACCAGCTGTAATAGCAAATTTCAATTTTCAATGAGAAACACAGCATCAACAGGTGTAAGAAGCATTAAGAGGCAAAATTGTAATAAAGAAGAAAAGGCTTTATTCTCTGAGGATTCTTTTCACAGACCGCAGCCACCCAGCCATGAAAAACAGACAATCCTCCTGACATAATAAAACTGAGACATTTTATACAGGTTTCTGACATTCTTGACTCCTCCTTTCCCAGTTTCTGTAAATTTCCTTAAAGACATACTGGTTCTACCCCCCCCTGGGCAGGTCATGCTGTTCTTTGTCCCTGAGAAGCCAAAAGGCCTTCATTTACAATCTAAATGACCTCCTGCTTTCCTCAGGAGGGGGCCTGGGACCCTACTATATGACATCCTGTATTCTTCGACTAAGATTCTTTCTCGTGCCCAGGTGTTTGTTATCTCCCCGGGCTATCTGGTTTATTACATCTGCTCTTTCCTGCCCCCAATTCAGCTGTTAGAAAACCCTCACAGAAGTATATGGTCAGATGCTTTTACACACACTCAAATGAAATCAACAAGTTTAAATGAATGGACACAAGAACAATGAATTTTTCATTAACATCTTTTATCTGGGCTTTCAACAAAATGAAATTCTACAGGTGCCAATCTACCAACATGGCATTAGGCTACCATTATAGGACATTATCAAATATACTTCGCCGGAATAGATTTGAGCCTACAGGCGCAAACACTTTTCAGACTGGATGGAGATATACAGCTTTATGAAATGAATGAATGAATGAATGAATTAGAAATTTATATAGCGCTGTCTACTGTAGGCCTACACTCAAAGTGCTTTACAATCATATCAGGAAATCTCTCCTCAACCACCAGGGGTTATTATATCTGAGGAAATCACGGGATCCGGCCAAATGATTGAATACAGAATGATGCACTTACGGTGAAGAGGGAGACAGTACGGTTACTGTTAAGTGTTCTCGACCCAGATGGTGTTGCCTATAGACGAGCATGAAAACACGTCAAAAAAACTGCCACATAAAGTTTGGAACAGATTGTGATACCTACTCCGGCGGAGTCTGTGCTCGTCTATAGGCAACTCCATGGTAATGCATGTTGGTAGATTGGCACCTGTGTAGAATTTCCTTTTGTTTTAAGCCCAGATAAAAGTAAAAAGTAGGGATGCACCGAATATTCGGCCACCGAAAATTTTCGGCCGAAAATGGCCCAAAAGTGCATTTTCGGTTTTCGGCCGAAAGACTTTTATCACCGAAACAATACGGCCGAAATGTTGTGATGACGCAAACAGCAGACACCGCGACCTGCACGTGCTTGTCTGAAGCAACATTACATATCTGCGGTGTGGACGTATTTAAATATATCTAAGAGTGACCCACGGACAGCGATTTTCAAAACACAGACATCCCAAGTCTTCCGGAAGTTCCGGGAGTCTCCCGCGTATTGATACCGGCTCCCTAATGCCCGCAAATTAGTTTAAATCTCCCGGAATCGCGAGCGAGCATGAGCGCGCATACGTAGCGCGCGCGGCAGAGAGAGGGAGCGAGAGACCTTTGCGTGTGTGTGCAGAGCAGCCGTCATTTCTCAGAGGTTTACCTGAGCTGTTTATGGTTTTTGCAACTCACGTCCATGAGCATATAACTGCAGATATTATTTTGGGCTATGGCAGTATTGACCTAAATGCACTTTGTTTTTATGAGAGAACATTTCATTTTTAAACCTTTCTCCAGGCCAGTAGGCTTTTACATTATTATTTAATGTACACATGAGTGGGGTCAAGTTAAACATTTAATTTTATACTTTGCAAATGCTAAATAAATATTTGCATAAAATTTTAATGGATTTATTCTTTGAAACTTTAATATTAATTTATGCAATTGCAATGCCTTGATTTTAGTAAACTTAGTACACAGTCATAGCCTTAAATGCAATGGTACTAACAATAATTGGCATAATTTCTTTCGGTGTTTCGGTGTTTCGGTTTTCGGCCTTGGTTTCCTCTTTTTCGGTTTTCGGTTTCGGCCAAGAATTTTCATTTCGGTGCATCCCTAGTAAAAAGCTACTATTTTGTGTAGATCCATGTCCGAGGCAGTACGACTTCACGAGCGCATTTCTTTACACACACTGTGAGTAATGAATTGGAAACATTACGCGCTCTGCCCCGAACCCCTCCAGAAGGCCCCAGGTCCACCCACCACAGTTTTACTAAATATCCTGTGGGAAACACTGGTATTGCTATGCCATTGCAGCTTATAGCTTATTTTAGGATTCATCACTGTGGAGGTATAGTTCAATTGTATTATTACATTTAATTTTGGAGTTATTTCATCTGTTAACTCTCACTCATTTTTACTCACTCGGTACATGCCATTAGTGGTTTTAGGGAATAGGAGTTGGTATACATATTCAAGGGCATCCAAAGATGGGTGGTGTTTATGATCATAGTGGGCCAGTCTGGGCCAGGGCTGATTGTTTGTCCCAGTCCAGCCCTGATGGCTGTGGATTGACTGTTTTGAAACTTATATGGTAGTTACATAGCCCCTAGACCTCTGCTATCATGAAAAATGTCATTTTTGACAATATGGGACCTTTAAGTTCAAAAGAGAAGTACTCTTACAGATGAACGAACTGCAGGAATTATGCAAATCCGATGGAAAATGAGAAAAGTAGATCCAAGTTCGGTTTGTTTAAGGGTGGCTGGCCATGGTCATCGTCTTCCTTTCCATGACCTCAAGATTCTGCAGTTGTGGCTAGTTGTACTTCAACTTTTTGTTCAACTTCAACTTCAACTTCAGCGCGAGACTACAGCTAGCCGTCTAAAACACTATTTAGGTGAATTTAAACAATGGCTAAGTTGCTAAACACATCTTGTTGTCATGCAAGGGCCCTGTTCATGTTGGACAGAAATTTTAATTGCATTTTGTGTCTTTTAAGAGGCACAAAGACACTCTTTATGTATATGCCCCCATAACTGCCGTTTTAGCTGAGTGGGAGCTCTGGGCATTAGCTGTAGCAGCTCCGTGTTGCAAGCACCAATCCGGTTCGTTTTTTTTCTATAGACAGTACTCACAAAGGTATAACGATCAAGATTAACTTAAAAATTGCCCGGAGTTCTCCTTTAATTCACGAAATCACTCTTTCTCCTCTCTGTATTCTATCTCCGTTTTTCCGATCTGTTGCTCACAGGGGGGCGGAGTCAGCGCCGCTGCCTGGTTTTTCTGATTGGATGCCAAACATCTGCAGTGCTATTTCCAGTTCTTATTAGTTGCAATTTGCTGCAAGAATTTACATATTACTTATATGAATAATAACATATATGATTTACATATTATAATAAACTATCACATTGTCACAAGGTTTTGTTTTATTTGCTCTTCACTCTTAAATATGTAATTATCGATTTAAATTTTGAACTTTTTGGACAAATTAACTTTGGCATAGACTGCAAATTTAAGTCTGGGTTACACCATATTTTTGGATATATCATATACACACAGGTTATTCAAAACCTAAAGCTCTTCTTTCATGAGCTTATATTTTAAAGTTATTGGCAGAGAGATGTTGAAAAATTCACGGTAAACACGAAAGCAAGATTGAAACTGTAAGCATTTGTGGTTGTGAATACAATATTACACAGTCCGAAAAACCTATAACTTGACCTTTGAATTATTTATAGGCCTATTCTAAAGCCATGGTTGGTTGGGGTTGTTTGCACATGTGAGGAGTTAGTGTGAGGCTCTGATGTGGCATTTTAATAGGTTGTGTTTGAAAAAGGAAATCAAGATACTTACTTTTAGTTCCCTTTCGTCAGCAGGGAACTCCGACGCCTCGTCGGGGAGTTCCCCTGACGAATTGGGATCACGCTAGGGAGACCAATTGCCTTCGAGTGAATTAAAACGAGCCAATGAACATTGGCATGCAACATTTGCATTCTGCAGCCCGCCTACCAGCGCGGGTATAAAGCCCGGAAGCAAACATTGCATCATCGCTTTTTGCTTCGGAGCCGACCGGTTGTGTCCTCTTTGAGTGAATGAGCTTAAGACTGTATCTTTCTTACGCTCTACGAGTCTGCTGTTTCAGGAGAGGATCTTTCTGTGTTGGTGAGACGGCGCTTCAGCGACCACGCGATTCCTGTCTGCCGGCTGCGTCTACACTGTTAATTCAAAAGCTGTTTTCACAGCTGGTAAACGGTTGAGTGCGCACAGCGGGCTTGCAGTTTCCCCGCTGTGTCGCCGCGTTGGATCCCTGTGTGCTTCAGCACAATAAAGAGAGTACTTTCTTCCTGAAAGAGCAACACGAGTGAAGATCGCGTCCTTTTCAGGATGACGTTTCACTCGTGTGTTTCTGGATGCGATCGTTTCCTGTCCTCATTGACGGCCACGACCGCTGTTTCACATGCCTAATCGGTGTGTTGAAGCTGCGTTCGTGGGTGGTTCATGCTCTCTCATGAGTGCATGGCTACGTCGGCACGTTGTTCGTCTCCCCTTTTTAAAGGATCGAGCCGTTCAGCATGCCGTGTGCCGTCGAGCGCCGGCTGACAGCGCGGGTTGTCACGGCAACTCAGCGCGCGTCATTCGGCGCTCTAGATGCGCGGCCGAGACTCGTGTGCCTCTACGAGGTTGAGTCCCATTTGCTTGTTCCCCAATTTAGTTCCTTTTCTAAAAAGAGGACTACTTTGGTTAATGAGCATTTGGTGGTCTGAGGGTTACAGTGCGGAATGTCTCGCCAGGTGAAAGACCCTCACGAGCTTCCTACTCCTCTAGCGCATCGCAAACATGCTCAGACTGTGTTCGTGGGTGGTTTATGCTTTCTTATGAGAGCATGACCACGTCGGCACGTTGTTCGCCTTGCCTGCAGGCTTGAGTGCTCAGCGTGCCGTGTGTCATCAAGGCGATGGCCACGTTCACTGTCTTGCATGCCTGGTTGACGGCCATGATCACTGTTTCACATGCCTAATCAGTGTGTTGAGACTGTGTTCGTGGGTGGTTCATGTTCTCTCATGAGTGCATAACCACGTCGGCACGTTGTTCGTCTCCCCTTTCTCGTAAAGGCTTGAGCCGCTCAGCATGCCGTGTGCCGTCAAGGCTTTCGGATGGGATTCTGGTCTTTCTCATGAGGGACCAAGCATTTCATTCGGGGCCCCAGGGGAGGGCAGATGTCGATTGCTACATCGGAGAGAGGGCTGTTATACTCTGAAAATGATGCTGAGTTCCTACTATAATGGTGTGTTCTCATGCTGAAGATTCAGACTTGACAGCCACACTTTCCTGGGCTATTCTAAAGTGCCTGGATGTGTGTGAAAATTTTTTGCAGTATGGAAGCTTTTTGGTGCCAATATGGCAAGCCAAACATGCCTAAATCTGCAGAAGTTTTTCCTCTCTCACTACCCCTGCACTTTCACTGCACGTGGGTAGTTCTGACTCGGGGTGGAGCTGCGCTTAGTGACTGACCGTGATTAGTCACAACGCTGGCCCTCGGTCAGACGATGTCCACATTAGTGGTCCAGGAGCGCCTCAAAACCAGCCCGCTCAGAGTTTGTTTCCCCCTAGCAAATAGGTAGGGAAATGACTCTGAGAGAAGCGACCAGAGTATGTGACGTTCTGCTCTTCGGGAGTGCGTGTCATCACCACTCCTTCCCCCGGGGGAAGCAGTCCACTTCCTCTAAGTCGCTCACGGGCCCCAGCGCTCAGATGGCAGTGAGGGCTTCGGCCTCGTCACTCTCGTCTCTCGCTGGATGAGGTGGAAACCAGGACTCGATGCCCCCGGGCCTCGCTCCTCGTTTCCCCTCACGGTCGAGACTGGCAGTTAAATAAGACCAGTCTCCTCCATCCGAGAGGGTCAGAATGGCAGTGCACGCCGCCCCCGAGCTGCGCCGCTCTCGTTCCCCTCTCCCCAGCTCTCAGATAGCAGTGGCGCCACCCCGGTCACGTCACTCCTATCTGCTGCTGGGCGGGAAGGTACGGAGACCAGCAGCCGCCCTTGGGCCTCGCTCCTCGTCTCCTCCCCTTCTCTCGCCAGGCGACAGCCCGCAGCAGAACACTCTAGGGTCTTCTCTGCCGTCTGTCCCCCGGTGGAGGCAGGTAGGTGTTGTCCAAATACACACCCAGACCCCGCTCTCGGCCGCTACAATGCCACCGGAGCCGTGTCCCTGCCTTCCGCCTCGCTGCCCCTCCGCGGGTACGCCGGCGGTGCGGGTGGGCTCGTTGCGGCAGTTTCTCGGAGCCTGGCTAGCGCTCCCGAGGCCGTCGCACTGGCTCATCCACACCATCCGGCTCGGCTATGCAACTCAGTTTGCACACCGGCCTCCCAAGTTCAAGGGCATCCACTTTACCCGTGTGCGTCCAGTGGATGCTCCTATCTTGCGGAAAGAGATCGACGCCCTGCTGGCGAAGGACGCGATCGAGCCGGTCCCTCCAGCCGATATGAGGTCTGGGTTTTACAGCCCTTACTTCATTGTACCCAAGAAAGGCGGTGGGTTACAATCCTGGATCTGCGAGCATTGAATCGGGCCCTGCACAAGCTCCCGTTCAAGATGCTCACGCAGAAACGCATTTTCGAATGCATCCGTCCCCGGGATTGGTTTGCAGCGATCGACCTGAAGGACGCGTACTTTCATGTCTCGATTCTTCCTCGACACAGACCATTTCTTCGGTTTGCTTTCGAGGGTCGAGCATATCAGTACAAGGTCCTACCCTTCGGGCTGGCCCTGTCGCCCCGTGTCTTCACGAAAGTCGCGGAGGCGGCCATTGTTCCCATGAGAGAACAAGGCGTTCGCATTCTCAACTATCTCGACGACTGGCTCATTCTTGCTCACTCGCGAGATGTGTTGTGCGATCACAGGGACATGGTGCTCCATCACCTCAGTCATTTGGGGCTTCAGGTCAACTGGGAGAAGAGCAAACTCTGCCCCGTGCAGAGTATCTCTTATCTCGGTATGGAACTGGACTCGGTCGCTCAGACTGCGCGCCTCACAGAGGAGCGCGTCCAGTCAGTGCTCACCTGTCTCAAGTCCTTTCGAGGCAGGACAGCGGTCCCACTGAAACAGTTTCAGAGGCTCCTGGGGCATATGGCAGCCGCAGCCGCAGTAACGCCGCTCGGCTTGTTGCATATGAGACCGCTCCAGCACTGGCTTCACGATCGAGTCCCGAGGTGGGCGTGGCAGAGCGGCACGTTCCGGGTCAAAGTCACCCCGCACTGTCGCCAAACCTTCACCCCTTGGTCGGATCCTGGGTTTCTACGGGCCGGAGTGCCCCTAGTCCAGGTTTCCAGGCATGCTGTGGTGTTCACAGATGCTTCTGCCAAGGGTTGGGGGGCCACGTACAAAGGGCATGCAGTCTCGGGTCTGTGGACGGGGCCCCAGCTGCATTGGCACATCAACTGCCTAGAGTTGCAAGCAGTACGCTTGGCCTTGTGTCGCCTCAAGGGGTTTCTCAGACACAAGCACATACTGGACAGCACTGCGACCGTTGCGTACATCAACCGACAAGGTGGTCTGCGCTCCCGTCGTATGTCGTGACTCGCCTCCCACCTCCTCCTATGGAGTCAGAAGCATCTGAGGTCGCTTCGCGCCGTTCATGTCCCAGGGGAGTTCAATTGTGTGGCCGACGAGCTTTCACATCAGCCTCCCCTTCCGGGAGAATGGCGACTCCATCCCCAGGTGATCCAGCTGATTTGGCGAATCTTCGGAGCCGCACAGGTAGACCTGTTTGCCTCTCCGGACACGACCCATTGCCAGTGGTATTACTCCCTGACCGAAGGAACTCTCGGCACGGATGCCCTGGCACACAGCTGGCCCCGGGACCTACGCAAATATGCGTTTCCCCCAGTGAGCCTTCTTGCACAGACTCTGTGCAAGGTCAGGGAGGACGAGGAGCAGGTCCTTTTGGTGGCCCCGTATTGGCCAACCCGGACTTGGTTCCCAGAACTCATGCTCCTCACGACAGCCCCTCCTTGGCCGATTCCTCTGAGGAAGGACCTTCTTTCTCAGAGACGGGGCACTCCATGGCACCCGCGTCCAGACCTCTGGAAACTCCATGTCTGGTCCCTGGACGGGACGCGGAGGTTCTAGATGGCCTGCCACAGGCAGTGGTAGATACCATCTCTTCAGCTAGAGCCCCCTCTACGAGGCGCGCGGAGGTTCTAGATGGCCTGCCACAGGCAGTGGTAGATACCATCTCTTCAGCTAGAGCCCCCTCTACGAGGCGCCTCTATGCTCTGAAGTGGAACCTGTTTGTCGGCTAGTGTTCTTCCCATGGGAGAACCCACGAACTTGCCCGATCAGAGTCGTGCTCTCCTTCCTACAACAGGGGTTAGAGCGAAGGCTGTCTCCCTCCACCCTTAAAGTGTATGTTGCCGCAATAGCCGCACATCACGATGTAGTTGAAGGTAAGTCCGTGGGGAAGCACGACCTGGTCATCAGATTCCTCAAGGGTGCTAGGAGGCTAAATCCACCTCGCAACTTGCACCCTGTACCCTCTTGGGACTTAACTCTGGTGCTTAAAGCACTTCAAAGTCCTCCTTTTGAGCCTTTGCTGTCAGTCGAGCTTAATATCCTGTCCATTAAGACAGCGCTCCTGTTAGCATTGGCCTCCTTCAAGAGGGTGGGGGATCTGCAGGCATTTTCGGTCGACGAATCGTGCCTAGAGTTCGGGCCTGGCCTTTCTCAGGTTATATTGAGACCCAGGCTCGGATATGTGCCCAAGGTTCCTACCACTCCCTTCGTGGACCAGGTAGTGAACCTGCAAGCGCTGCCCCAGGAGGAGGCAGACCCAGCCCTAGCTTTTCTCTGTCCCGTCCGGGCCCTCCGGGTTTATATAGACAGAACGCAAAGTTTTAGGACCTCAGATCAGCTCTTTGTTTGTTACGGAGGCCAGCAGAAGGGGAAGGCTGTCTCCAAGCAGAGGTTAGCCCACTGGTTAGTGGATGCTATCACCAGGGCTTATGAGTCCCAGGGTGAGCCCTGCCCTCCCAGGTTGCGGGCTCATTCCACTAGGAGTGTTGCCGCTTCTTGGGCTCTGGCACAAGGCGCCTCGCTAACAGACATTTGTAGAGCTGCGGGCTGGGCGACACCGAACATGTTCGCTAGATTTTATAGCCTACGTGTGGAACCTGTTTCCTCCCGAGTACTCGCTACGGCCAGTAATTAGAGGGAATAGGTGTGTCGGCTTGCGACGCCATTCCGTGAGCGGATACGTGCGTCTTTTGCTCCGTTGGTTACCCAACAAACGGCTAACCTCGTGAGTTCCTCCATCACCCCTCCGGTGCCAGGCGTTGCGGACCGCCCGGCACCAGGTCTGCTACCTTCAGTAAGGAGTTGCTAGTAGACTGGGTGCTTTTCCAGTGGTCCCTGCGGTGACCCATGATTGCCACGTGCAGTTCAGCCATGTCTTCCCCTTGACAGACTCATTCTGTCGTCCCTGTTGAGTACGCTCCACACTCCTCCGGACTGGGACTACCTTCAAGGACTGCCATATGTTTCACTACCCTACGTGGTTAGTACATGTGTGTATTTGAGGGCCTTCCTCTAGGCTGCCTCAGCTTCCGCAGCGTTCCCCCCCATTATTATTTTCCTTGGGGACGGGCACGCTTTCCCAGTGTTATCCAATATCCACTGATTGGGTCTTGTGGAACAGCAGTGTGATTCCCTAGCTAGCTCCCGCAAAATTTCTGGAAACTGCTGCAGGGCTGTAGCTTAGCTGGGCGCTGGAAGGGGCCAGCACCATGGCGTTTTGGTAGGGATCCCAATTCGTCAGGGGAACTCCCCCGACGAGGCGTCGGAGTTCCCTGCTGACGAAAGGGAACGTCTCGGTTACGTATGGTAACCCTCGTTCCCTGAGTCCAGGGAACGGAGACGCCTCGTCCCGTCGCCATGTTGCTGTACCTTCGCGGAGGGCTGGACACTGTTCGGCTCCTCAGCGAAAAGCGATGATGCAATGTTTGCTTCCGGGCTTTATACCCGCGCTGGTAGGCGGGCTGCGGAATGCAAATGTTGCATGCCAATGTTCATTGGCTCGTTTTAATTCACTCGAAGGCAATTGGTCTCCCTAGCGTGATCCCAATTCGTCAGGGGAACTCCCCCGACGAGGCGTCTCCGTTCCCTGGACTCAGGGAACGAGGGTTACCATACGTAACCGAGACGATTTTTGTGTTGTGGTTTGCAAAAAGACTAAGGCCGATAATTAGTGTATGGTTTTGTAGATTTGGTGTGTGGTGTTTCAAAAACTGTATGACAAGTAAGGATTTTGTGTTTAAGCGGTTGAAATTTTTTTTTATTGCACTGCACATATTGTTTTTTTCCACTGTGCAGAAGTTCATCACATGATATATCATTTTGTGCCATCACACAACCACATCCTCAACTTCTTACACTCTTACAACTTCTCCACCATTTCTTACACGCACACACATAGGTGAAGGGTTCTCAACAAAGACTTGACTTTGAGTGTACCTTCTGTGTCTGTGCCATTTTTGGTCCCTGATATCAGTGTCACTCTCTGTCTTTAATTCAATAACGAAGATCCATAATTATGATCTAACAGATTGGGGGCTTTGTCCGGGATAGTCCAAGCAGAACCAGGACCAATTTTGGATCTTCAGGAGGCTGATCTTGTGTAAGTGTGTTTTCTTCTCTAAAGACTGAGATAACACTTGCTCGACGTCAGCCTGTATAAATCTTTGTTGAAGAACTCTCTCTGTTTGGCATAAAACCCAAAATAGAAAAGGATTTATGATATCTTAAGGCTGGAATTTGTCCAGGCCACTTTGGTTAAAGTGAATAAGATGAGGGAATCATAGTCGTTCGACTTTCATACAGAAGACTAGAGACTCAAATATTACCAGATCTGTAATTGTTTTATCTGTTGATTGTCATTTGATTTGTGTCTTAATTAATTGCTGGAATGTGGAAATAGGGTTTCAAGATTACTCCCTGGGGAAAGACCAGTGGATTTTATGTATAGATATAGTAAAGGTTTCTGGACAGAAACTTTAGTGTCCAATCTTGCTGCTTGGTCCAAACCAATGTCACAGAAATCAATGGTGCTTGATGGTTGGGGTGACCCAAATCGGGACATAAAATATATGAATGAATCTGTGTGGAAAAAATATGAAGAAAGTGTGGGACCAGAGACCTGAGAAAAAGCAACAACAACAAAAAAAACATTTCTGTCAAGCCTGCAGCTCTCGGTTGAACCTTTGCAAAATAATGCCGTTGAATTGCACCACAGAAGCGCTATACCACAGAAGAGGCCCTAAGTTGAGCAAGTAAACCCAATTCTTTGGTCTAAATTTAAAAATGACACAGGTTTTGTGAATATTGAACCATACAGAGCCAAGCTAAAAACATACATCTCACGTGTATGTTAAACAGTACTCATTGTCACCTGTGTATCCACCCACTGTTGGACAATTTTGTAGCACAGGGTGCACTGGCGGAGCTAGGGGGTGGCCAGGGGTGGCCGGCCACCCTTGGTCTAAGTTTGGCCACCCCTCTCACAACGGCTGTTTCTGTCTCTTTTTTTATTGACAAAAATTGCGTTTTTTAAAACGCTGAACCATCTCTTTAAGACCACAAAAAACTTGAGACTTTTCAGACGTACACTCCAACTTGGAAATGTGCAAGTGCCGAAAGAGCTTCAGCAGAACATCAGACAGTGATATGCACATAGTAAATATAGAGTCAATCTTTCTCAACTGGTGGGTTGCAAGACCGTTTTGAGGAAGTCGAATAGTGTGCAGTCAACAACAAACACTATTTTTTTCTGATGCTACTTTTATTCTAGAAGATGTGTGTGAAAGCTTGTGACACTTCTGTCAGATGCTGAGAAAAGGGCGTTGTCCTTATTCAGTTGGCTATCTTCGGTAAGATGAGATGTTGCCAGGCCAAATGTCAGTAAAACTAACTAACTTTCCTGTCATATACGGCTGACAGCCGTTGTACTGTGCTTGCGGTACGCACATCATGCGCAAATGCGGCGTGCTGTAGCCATAGTTGTCGTCAATTAACTCATGTAAGAATCAAAAAGGCGATTAAAGCTGTCAAAACTGCATGCATGTATTTGTTATATATGTGTCACATGTGTCTGGATTAAAATATTCTGCTATGTGCAGATCACAATATAAGGCACAAACTGATGTAATGTTTTAATGTCTAAATAAATGTGAGCACTGTGCATTTGTACTAGACTACGGAAGCCCTGAACCGCAAGGTGAGAAAAAAAAAAAAGAAAACTTATCTCGTTATTTCGACTTAATAAGTCGTTATTTCGACATAATATCTCGTTATTTCGACTTAATAAGTCGTTATTTCGACATAATAAGTCGTTATTTCGACTTAATAAGTCGTTATTTCGACATAATATCTCGTTATTTCGACATAATAAGTCGTTATTTCGACATAATAAGTCGTTATTTCGACATAATAAGTCGTTATTTCGACATAATATCTCGTTATTTCGACATAATATCTCGTTATTACGACATAATAAGTCGTTATTTCGACATAATATCTCGTTATTTCGACATAATATCTCGTTATTTCGACATAAATATCTCGTTATTTCGACATAATATGTCGTTATTTCGACATAAATATCTCGTTATTTCGACATAATAAGGGGACATTCTAATATGCATTAAGCTACATTTAGCGTTCTTATAATGAGTTTCTATGGGAGGAAAATGCTTAACGTCAAATTAAACGCTTTGCGTTCATATTCTGGACTTATCTGATTTTTGTAGTAGCCTATACTTTATTATGATTTTAGTAGCCTATCATATTGATTAATAAATGCACGCACAATTATCCGTGAACTTGATAAATGTTGTAGATATGTTTTAGGCTACTATCCACAAACAAATTGCTTTCAATTATGTGTGCAAAATTCAGAATTCAACGAATGCAGTGCAACAACAACAATAATAGTTAAATTAATATTAGTATTAATAATAATAATAATAATAGTCGCAGTAGTGCTAGGCTAAGGCAGTGCAAGCCAAGTCAAGTAAAACAGAGTTTTTTTGCGTTCATAGTCTGGACTTATATGATTTTTTTGTAGTATACTTTATTATGATTTTAGTATCATATTGATTAAGAAATGCACGCACAATTATCCTTGAACTTGATAAATGTTGCAGATATTTTAGGCTACCCATAAACAAATTGCTTTCAAATGTGCAAAATTCAGAATTCAACGAATGTGCAGCAATTTGTACAAATAGAGACATTTTTGTGTATAAAAGACATTTTTGTTTTATTTTGTATTAGTGATTATAATTTGCGCGTCCATTTATTGACGTCTGAGTCGATCTCATTTGAGTGTATTCGGCAATTTGCTTAACGTGGAATTAAACGCGTATATTCTGAGCTCATCAGATTTTGTTGTACATATACTTTATTAGTATGATTATTTACTGTGTTTGGTCTGTTAGTAAATATGTTAAGGTTTGTATTCATTTCGATATGCCACTAGAGGGCAGAATAAGACCGGGAATTATAGAATGCATTGTAGTTATGTTGACCTACTGTTTTCATAACACTGGATATTCTACTAATTTATACTTTTCTAAAACGTTGCATATTAATGGCAATTAACTTTGGCAATTACACTAATAATAATAAAAATGATAACAGCCGCAGTAGTGGTATAAGGCAGTGCAAGCCAAGTCAAGTAAAACATAGTTTCTGATCTGGCCAATAATGACCAAGCATGAAGCAAAATATAGGCTATCTGCGATTGAGTTGTGTAAAGTTAACAAATAAACCAAATCTAGATAAACTATAAAGCTGGCTGAAAGAGCAATACTGACAACAAAACTAGCACAAAACTATGTGTAATTGCCAAATGTTAAACAGTTTGAGAATTCATGAGTAGGCCTACGGTTTATAAACTGAGCGGACGGGATGGGTACTTTTCAATCAACATCTCTACTACATTCATAATCTGGACATCTGTTGGGTACGCACTGCGCAGTGTAACGAAATATTGTCTCTGCTAGTGTCTCAAGGACACTTCTCTTCACTTCAAAATCTTTTGTTTATTTGTGATAATCTTAGCACTTTATTATTATTGTCTAACCTGTATTATGACTGATATTTGACGAATTGCCTTGTTCCTTTTTTTGTAAGTTTTGGACAAAAGCGTCATCTAAATATGTAGCCTAAAATTTTATTATTAATATTTGAGTTTATAACTATAAATGAGTTAACTTAAGACAGTAATATGTTTATCATAAAATAGTTTATGAATGCTATATTTGTAAGCAAAAATTATGCAAAAAATGTAGGCCTATTTTATCCAAAAATGTAAAAGCGTTTATAAAAATAAAGCATTGATAAATCATATTATTAAATTATATTAAGACAAACATATTACTCTATTACTAAGTGAACTCATTTATAGTTATAAACTCTAATAATAATAATAATAATAATTATTATTATTATTACATTTTAGTCTACATAGAAGACGCTTTTGTCCAAAACGTACAAAAAAGGAACAAAGCAATTCGTCAAATATCATAATACAGGTTAGACAATAATAATAAAGTCCTAAGATTATAACAAATAACCACAAGATTTTGACGCACATCATTCATATTAAATCGTCTATTCCAACATATTCCACCATTATTGTGGAGCGCACACTGCATGATAAGTCCAGAATTCCACGTTGATAGGAAGATGCAAGTGATCTCGCGGCATGGAGGCGCCGGCGAGATCACTTGCATCTTCCTATCAACAGTGGAATTCTGGACTTATCTGATTTTTATAGTAGGCCTAGGCCTATTCTATATTACGATTTTAGTATCATATTGATTAATAAATGCACGCACAATTATCCGTGAACTTGATAAGTCCAGAATATGAACGCAAAGCGTTTAATTTGACGTTAAGCATTTTCCTCCCATAGAAACTCATTATAAGAACGCTAAATGTAGCTTAATGCATATTAGAATGTCCCCTTATTATGTCGAAATAACGAGATATTTATGTCGAAATAACGACATATTATGTCGAAATAACGAGATATTTATGTCGAAATAACGAGATATTATGTCGAAATAACGAGATATTATGTCGAAATAACGACTTATTATGTCGTAATAACGAGATATTATGTCGAAATAACGAGATATTATGTCGAAATAACGAGATATTATGTCGAAATAACGACTTATTATGTCGAAATAACGACTTATTATGTCGAAATAACGACTTATTAAGTCGAAATAACGAGATATTATGTCGAAATAACGACTTATTAAGTCGAAATAACGACTTATTATGTCGAAATAACGACTTATTAAGTCGAAATAACGACTTATTAAGTCGAAATAACGAGATATTATGTCGAAATAACGACTTATTAAGTCGAAATAACGAGATAAGTTTTCTTTCTTTTTTTTCTCACCTTGCGGTTCAGGGCTTCCGTAGAATAGGCATTCATTTTGCGTTAATTTGTAAAGGACAAACAAAAATGGATAATTTTTAAATCCATAAAATAACTAATTTTACATTCTGGCAACATTACATTATGAAAAACATAACATTTTACATTATGTGCTGTTGACTTCCGCCTTGTTCACATTCTTGCACATGGGGGTTCAAAAGAGAACTTTTGTTTTCCTTTTTAATTTAGGTATGATAGAACTGTTGCAATTATTTATTTTGACAACTAATATAGAAAGTTACACTTTTTTTTTTGACAAACTCAGAATTGGTTGAAGAGTTCATTGATTATATAAAACGCACTGAAGGTTGAATAATCTTTGGACTACAGTATTTATCTGCATGTTATCTCATCCATGAAGATGCAACAATGTAGAACAAGCTATTGGAGATTTTGAGAACCAGAACCAAGCTAATTGAGCAAGTTGAACTTTAGCTATAGTGTGTGCCCTTTTATTACTATTTAATTAATTTGTATATGAGGTGGTGGGTAATAATAAAAAAATATAAAATTCACTCAGTATTCCATGATTCCTAATTCACTACTATCTCAATTACAATTAAGTACAAATTAACTTTATTCAGATGTGTAGGCACTAAAACAGTCCAATACATAAATTATTTTTTATGATAAAATAATTAAGATTTCTGTGCCACCCCAGACTGGTTGCTGGCCCTTGCCTGGCCACCCCTATGAAAAATCCTGGCTCCGCCACTGACAGGGTGTAGTCGTCAAGGTTATTGTAGGTTTGCATTTTTAAATTAGTTTTTATTTTAATATCATTTTCAAATTTCCTATAAATTTCAGTTTAGTTTTAGTTACTTTCATTAATGGTTTTGTTAGTTTTAGTTTTGTTTTTACTTTGTGAACACTTTTTTTTTATATATATATATATTTAGTTTCAGTTTTAGCTTTAGTAATTATAGTTTAGCAGAGTTAACAGAACACTTCCAGTTAAAGACATTTAATTTCAGCAAAGTTTATTGTTCGCAGTTTACAGTTAACTCTTGTGAATTTTTTTTTATTAAATATTTAAAAAAAATTAATAATGTTTGAGGATGAACAAAGAACCAAACATATGCAACTAAAAAGTAAACATTATTCATTCATACTCATTCATATTAAAAATGAAATCTTGTTAAACGTGGTGTATAAGAAAAAAAAAATGCTTATGATTATTATGATTATTCTTTAAGGTTATTTCTATGATTAATCCTTTCAAACATTATTCTTGCATTGATACATTTATGCTTTTTGTCTATTGCATCATTTAAAATCATATACTCATAGTTATACTCATATTCAGATGTTCTATTCAGACCAGACTAGGGCCGTGCAGAGACCTCTGGAGGGGCAGGTGCTCAAAGTATAAAAGGGGGCACATGGAACAAGGCTTTAAATAGGGCTGTGCTCAAAATATCAATACAGCAATATATCAATATGGATGATTCTGTATCGATACGGCAGCAAATGCATTGATGCAGTTTTGAAAAAGAAACAGAACAGAAAAGACTAATTTTACGTTTAAAAGTAAAAAAACAAAAACAAAGTATGTGCACCTATTAATAACTCTGGGATTAGAAACTGAAGTATCTTAAGTTGGCCCAACCTGATGTATTTTTCTTCTCTGTTATACAGAATAATAAAGAACAGCTGTTATAGTAAACTGCGTAGGACAAAATCAACATGGCCCATGTTTCGTACAGTACAGTATAGTTTTATTTAATGCCATGTCAGCATCTGTGGCTATTTTCATGGCATAAACTGATTTACAAAAATACAAGAGTTACATTTATACAATGAAAATAAAAACAAAGCAAACAGAAAAAAATACAGCAATTAATACTTTACAATATTTTTAACATTAATGTGATACCTGTTCTGGTAAATTCTTACTAAAGTCCTTAAGTGAGTTTGCTGCCTTTGCTGTTGTTGTTGTTGTTACTGCTGCTGCTGATGATGATGATGATGATACTGCTGGAGTTGATCTGAGACTGTAGACATTAAAACAAACATATAGGGGATATATTAGCTGATTAAACAATTTTTATGTGACCATGACAAGATGTAAAGATTACTGACAGTGTTTGGAACTGGCTCACTAGCTCACTGACCTGCTGTAAAGCTGCAGATTCTGCCCAGGCTGCTAGGGGAGATGTTCACAGAGGCTGCTGCACACAAAACATAAGATACTGGTAAGCCTTACCAGTGTTGTGATCATTTTTAAGGCACTCTACGTTTTTAAAATAAATATTGTAATAATAATAATAATAGTTTAAAGTATAAATAACATAAAAAGACCAGACCCCTCGACGCCCGTGAAACTTTTCTCCCTAAACAGCAAGCTAACGTTACTTCTACAGCCTAACAGTTACACACAGCAATATAAACAACATTTATGCATGCTCTCTTCACGTCGTTCTTGTAAAATAATAATAATAAGTAAACAAACAACAAAAGCACTTCGCTGAGAATGAAACACAGCTTACCAGCAGCCGCAGAGTTGAAGATATCCTCTGGTAGTGCGCGTAGCCGCGCGAAATAAAAAAATGCGCGTGCAGCGTGAGGAATCGTCCCGGTTGAGTTCGTCAGGTGAAAGGTCATCATGTGGGTCATTTTATTTACGGCTAAATTATTATTTGTTAATTTTACTAATAGTTAGATTGGGCAGGCATCCACAAAAGGGCCTTTAATTACAAAAAAAGGAGAGGAAATTTTGCTTTGACAAAAGGGCACTTTGGGCACCAAGGGGCAAAAGGGCAGGTGCTCGAGCACCCAACGCCCCCCCCCTCTGCACGTGCCTGGACCAGACATTTAGTATAGGCCTACTTCTACTCTGACAAATGTAGCCTATGTTTATATCTGGCCTAGACAAGTAATTTGTTATTTCCGTTTTCTGCTCAGTGTGGTATCTAGTCTAACATGTGTGGTTTAGTTTCACGAGAATTATCTTACCTGGAATTAACATACAGCCGTATTTGCATAAAGTCTTGTCATGATAGAAATATTGAATTGGCTTTTTCTGCTTCTTAGGGCTGGTTCACACAGAAAGTGGTTTTGCTTTGAAAAACGGGAAAAAAAGACGCGAGCAGTGGAATGGGAAAAAGTGCAAGGTCTCGAGACATGTCTTTTAAAAGTTTAACTTATTTTAACTTGAGTGTGCCGCGTTTTTAGAACGTTGTGTCATGCGCGAAACGATGCAAAAGACGCGAGACTCGAGTGTCTCGAGGTCATGCATTGAAAAATAAAGTAAGGCAGTGGAATCATAGACAGTAAAAGAAATGGACACAGCGACCCCATTGGATTCAACGGAGAAAAGTCAATTAGAAGCACTCTCTTCCTGATGGCTGAGCGTACTGCGCAGACTCAAACTGAGCTTGACGACGTAGATGTGACGTGAGCAACCCGTCTGTCTTCTAGTAGCTGTGCCAAGAGAAATCTGAATCATTCCCTTCCGAAACTTGCAGAGACAGAGAGTGTGAGTAGGAGGTGTCCATGAGCTAGGAGCAGGAGAAACTTTTGCTAAGTATTCTGATTCATTATTTTGTCATTTTGCCTCCATGTCCCCCCGATTTCCCGCGAGCTTCTCCTCCTGTCCATACGGTAATTTTTCTTCTGTGCGACAGAGAGTCGCGTGGTTATGACGCAATTGTTAGCCTATTTTTACAAAAATTGCTTCTACGGGGCCGTAACGTAAGGTACAAGGTAATGGAGCCTTTTATACATTTTCGTGTTTCTTTAGAAATAAATAATGGACAAATTGAGTCTTTAAACGCCTCAGATGCTGTCAAAGTGACGCTAAAATGAATGGGAGTCAATGGAATGCTAACAGCAGGTGAGGGTCTGCTAATCAATGGCAGCGCCCAGGGAAGCTTCAGTGTTTTCCGAAACATTGCCCCCCTGAGTGGAATGGAAAAAAGTGATTTTCCGGTAGGCTACAGGATGAGAGCTTATTAATTACAAAACCGATTATTTATTTTTGCTAATTATTATTTTATTTCAGTTAGTTTTTCAGTAAGTGTTGTTAGTTTCGTTCAGTTTTAGTTTTTCATTTTTGTTGAAATTACTATTTTATTTCAGTTTACGAAAATGTTTTTTGACCAATAGTTTTAGTCTTAGTTTCAGTTTTCATTTACAAAAATAACCTTGGGTCGTGCCAACACACTCATCCTATAACACACCAATTAATCCAGTTGTTAAAGCATATGGTCCCACTTGTGCCAGTCGTCCCCAACGCGCCTACTATTATGAATTCCATACCATGTACATACGGGGGTTCAAAGCATCAAAGGCTTCAACGTTTTCTGGGACTCATACATCTGGGTCATCGATACCAGACTGTGCATTTCACGACAAACAGTTGACAAACTGTTGATTGACCACACGGCACCTCCATTGGACAGAATAACGAGGACGGAAGAAACCACGCACCACTTTAAGGCTTCAAAGACGTCAACTCCCACGCTGGGACTTCCTGACTACAAAAAAACGTTCCACTTACATGCTTGGGGGGCTTTTGAAGGTAAAAGAGTAGCAAAACTCGAGACCACGTAGATGTGAATTTGAGAACTTGTACAATAAATATTTGTACTTGTACGTGAACATTTACACTCACAGCTCCAATGTGAAACCCTGTAAAATAAAAATCTGAAGTTGAATGTTGAAATTTGCAGACAATAGTCACAAACCTGTATTCTGAATTTGAAGCTAGACACAGACACAAAGGTGTAAAATGCCATTCACAGAAATACAATGACAGACACAAACTTGTAATATATACAGTGCTGGAAAGAGTACTAACTTAAGTAAAAGTATTGCTACTTAAGTAATAATTTACTTGAGTACAAGTCAAAGTACTGAAAAATAATATGACTCAAGTAAGAGTAAATAAGTAGTTTGCTTAAAGTATTATTTTTCTATTTTTACCCAAAATGGGGTGATGATAGCGATATGGAGCGCTAAACACTCTCATGTCATCTGTTTCATTCATACTGGAAGCCCAGTACGGATTCATCCCTTGCGCAGAAAGTCCACAAGTGAGATTCATAGAAGTATTAAACTTATGACTTTTCAGGAAATGCCTTATAGATATAATAACATGCAAATAGAGACGTTTTAACTGATGAAACATGTATGTCTTTAAAGGGATAGTTCACCCAAAAATGAAAATTAGCCCATGATTTACTCACCCTCAAGTCATCCTAGGTGTATATGACATTCTTTTTTCAGACGAATACAATCAGAGTTGTATTACAAAATGTCCTGGCTCTTCCAAGCTTTATAATGGCAGTGAATGGCTGGAGAAAATTTGAAGCCCAAAAAAGTGCATCCATCCATGATAAAAGTGCTCCACTTTTACTCCAGGGAGTTAATAGAGGCCTTCTGAAGTGAAGCCATGCGTTTGGGTAAGGAAAATACCCATATTTAAAACTTTATAAACTATAATCACTAGCTTCTGTCAGACGGCCGTATGCATCGATTTACGGTGGAAGACCAACCCCTGACCCGACGCATAACGTAATGACGAACATGGAAGCTCAGAAATAAGAGCAAAACAAAACCCTAGTTGCGAATTAGCAATTTTAAAGATAAATGTTGGAGGATTTCTATATAATAGAAGAGGAGCTTCAGTTTGTTGCACAGCCCTATTTGTTTAAACTGCGAGAGGTGTCTAAGCTTTACGATACTACATCCTACGTCATACATGTGTCACAGGTTACTCTGGTGGCGCAAGTCAATTTGCATAGTATGCGTACGGTCGTCTGGCGGAAGCTAGTTATTTTAGATTATAAAGGTATAAATATGGGTATCTTTCTTACAAAACCCCTTTTTTTTTAAATCATGAATGGATGCACTTTTTTGGGTTTTCAATTTTCTCCAGCCATTCACTCCCATTATAAAGCTTGGAAGAGCCAGGACATTTTTTTATATAACATTTTTGGGTGAACTAACCCTTTAATGCAATGCTAATCAACATAGCCTGTATAATAGAATTTAATAAAATAATATATTCTCACTCTGTGTTAAGAACATGAAACCACAGAAGTAATTTCAAACACGACGGACATGTTTTGTGATTTTGGAGCAATATTAAACGTATAAATTGTAGTGTCTGACGGTACCCAGATAGCATGTAACCATTGAAACAATGTTGAGTCAGTGTTGATGCGTCAACGCTGATTACATTGAAGTGACGTTAGAAAGTGATGTTGTTTTTGCATCACTCTTGCACCCTCGGTTAATATTGAAATAATGTTCAGATTTCAACCACAAATTAATGGTGTTAATATTGCTTCAACATTACAAAGTGATATTTTATTAACATCACTTTTGCACCCTCAGTTAATGTTGAAACTGTTGAACAAAAAATCAATAGTAATGCTACTGAATCAACATTACACTATGATTGATTCTACATCACCGATGCTGAATCAATACTGAAATTAACTAAAATGATCAATGGTAATATTGTTGAATCAATGTTACACTATGATGTTGAATCTACATCACTGCTGTTGAATTAACACTGAAATTAACAGAAATAATCTTTGGTAATATATGGCTTGATCAATGTTACAATGTCATGTTGATTCTAAATACATTTTGTTGAAACACTGAAAATACAACTGAAAAGGAATGTCTAACAATGTTACCATCTGATGTACCAAGTTAATGTTGAAACAACATTAATATTTCAACTACACTTCAATGATGCGTGAACAAATTCCTGACCATTTAAAAATTTGGCAAAAACCTTTTAAAATATAAATGACACCTTTCCAGCAGTTGAGTCAATTTATTTTATTCAATCAATCAATGACAAAAATATAATAAAAGATCATTCTTTATAAAAGAAAGGGGGAGAAATAGGACAAAAGCATTTCAACCTTTAAAAATTAAATTGGCTTCAGAAGTCTGATGTCATAACTACAGGTGGTCCAACGGTTCAGGTTTTTCTTTTCCTCTTTTTCTTTGGGTTCTCAGAAATCTGAAAAAGAAAGCATGATGTTACTCAAGAACAAGTCAATTCAGTTGCCACATTCAAGAATGTTAATATACTAAACACAATATGAATCACTTTTAAAAAAAAGTTGCTGAACACAAAATATTCTAACTACGATTAAAGTATCGTTAAATTCTGATTATTTCATTTATTTTTCTAAAATATATTAATGCTTCAATATCAAAAGAAGTGTCCGATTTGATCTCCAGCCCTAATTAAACACACCTGAGGCAGCTAATCAAGGTCATTAGGCTCAATGAACACTTCCAGGCAGGTGCTGGAGCTAAACTCTTCATGAAGAGGAACAAACACCTATGAGCTGTAGCCATTATCTCAGTTCATTTTCTGTGAAACTACATAGCATTCAAGTAACAAGTTTATCTTGTAGAATAAAAGAGCTTAGGTTTTTTCAATGAAAATTTCACCAAGGGATGGTTCAGCCCGAAATGAAAATTCTGTCATCATTTACTCACCCTCAAGTTGTTTCAAACCTGTATGAGTTTCCTTCTTCTGTTGAACACAAAATAATATATTTTAAAGAATGTTGGTAACCAGAAAGTTGACGGTGGCCATTGATTTCCATAGTAGAAAATAAATACCATGGAAGTCAATGGCTACACTGTAAAAAAAAAAATCGTAAAATAACGGTAAAAAGTCTGGCAGCAAAGTTGCCAACCACTTACCGTAAAATTAAAGTAAAATATCTTAATTCCAATAAAGTGCAAAAACTATAATTTTACAGAATTTTTCATTAAAAGTTTTAGAAAAAAATACTGTTATTTTACAGATTTTTCCTTGTTTGAGTTAAGATATTTTACCTTAATTTTACGGTAAGTGGTTGGCAACTTTGCTGCCAGACTTTTTACCGTTATTTTACGATTATTTTTTTACAGTGTAAAACTTTTATTTTATGGATTTTTCCAATATTATAATGACCAAACACCTTTAATAAAGTTATGGCACTAAAAGTTCTACTGAGAAACACTGTTATTTTACAGGTATTTCCTAAATTATTACAATCAAACTCCTTTAATAAAGTTATGGCACTAAAAGTTCTACTGAGAAACACTGTTATTTTACAGGTATTTCCTAAATTATTACAATCAAACTCCTTTAATAAAGTTATGGCACTAAAAGTTCTACTGAGAAACACTGTTATTTTACAGGTATTTCCTAAATTATTACAATCAAACTCCTTTAATAAAGTTATGGCACTAAAAGTTCTACTGAGAAACACTGTTATTTTACAGGTATTTCCTAAATTATTACAATCAAACTCCTTTAATAAAGTGACGGCACTAAAAGTTCTACTGAGAAACACTGTTATTTTACAGGTATTTCCTAAATTATTACAATCAAACTCCTTTAATAAAGTGACGGCACTAAAAGTTCTACTGAGAAACACTGTTATTTTACAGGTATTTCCTAAATTATTACAATCAAACTCCTTTAATAAAGTGACGGCACTAAAAGTTCTACTGAGAAACACTGTTATTTAACAGACCTTTCCTAAATTATAACGATCAAACACATTCAATAAATTGTCAAGACGTGCTCAAGAATGTAATAAAACAGTTTTATTTTAGAAGACAAAATAAGTCTGTAAAAAAACTGTATAAAACTGACTAAAATCATCTCAAACTTTAATTTGCAGCACTTGTGTTTACATATAATTTATTAGTATTTAAACAATGTAAACTTGTAATCTAAATAAAATGGAATTATTCAGACCCCTGGGGGTCACATAGTTCTGATATTAAATATTATATGGTCTTTACATTCAGAATCCTTACTATACAAGTTTATTAATAAGTTAAATCAAAACATACAACAAAAGTGTACCAGAAGTGACAGATACAGCAAATAAACAGCAATCCAGCAAACGGCCAGTAATCAGCTTGGTGCATCTGGGAAGAAGAAAAAAAGGACACACTATGATTCTCTCAAAATGATTTAAATTATTTTTGTTTCCTTTAAACAAGCTTAATACATTTTTATTTAAATTGTCTGTTTGTCTTCTGATTTGTCTGGTATCTAAAACTTATGTCCGATTGAAAAATGTGCATCACCAAAAGAAGGAACATGTAGATTCACAACAATGGACATTCTTTTTCATTGCAAGGTAAACGCCTAAAAATGCCAATTTGTATTACAAAATAAAACCAACAATATTTGTATTAAATGGAGGTGTTTTCAGACTGCTGTGATATGGGTAATGAGGGTCTTTCTCCCATTCTTCAGGGAATTAAATATATGATATGTGTTTAAAAAAAAGAAGAAGGTATATTCTCATTGTGTGAGATTATTAAAGTACTTGAGATAGTTCACCCAAAAATGAAAATTCTGTCATCATTTACTCACCATCATGTCTTTTCAAACCTGAAATGTCTCTCTTTTGTCAAGCATTAAAATTATATATTTTTGAAGAATGTTGGCATCCAAAAAATGCATAAAGGTTTGGAACAACATGAGGGTGAGTAAATTATTTGGGAGAATTTTCTTGTTTACCTGACTGTGAACTATCCCTTCAGTTCATGTGTGCCAAACTCCTGGAGGGCCAATGTCCTGCAGAGTGTAGCTCCAAACTGTTTCTGGTTATCCTGAGGATCTTTATTAGCTGGTTCAGGTCAGTTTAATTAGGGTTTGAGCTAAAATCTGCATGACAGTGGGCAAATTCCATGAATTCCATGAGCATCCCTATGCCCTGGGGTTTTTAATATATGCTTAGTAAGGGGCCGTGTTTACACGACTCAGTTTCCTAAAATCGTCTCGGTCTAAACTACTGAAATGTGAATCTGTGAAAACGGTAAAGGCATGCATATGCATATTATGTGTTTAGTCTATAGGCATGCGTGTGTGAATGCGAATGTGCACAGGCGTGGTCTTTCTTTACAGAGTGACATCACCAGTTACTTTGTGGCATGGATAAAACAGCGATTTAGACGTTTTCGCCGATCTGTGCGAACGGGAATCGTTTTAATAACGTTGTCATCTGTACAAAGAAAAACTTTTCTGTTTTTAGTACATCGTTGTTGTGTAAAGTACCTAAGTTTGTGTGTTCTTGACGTCTTTTCTTTGAACCCTGCAGGTAGTTACATTTAACGTATCTATTAATAGTTTTACCTATGGAACTTTATATGAAATGTATGATGAAAATGTGTGTACTATAGCAAACCCAAACAAACAACTCAAATTATTCTGTTAAATTGAACTCTTCCACAATATCTAGTTTTAAAATGAATCACTGGGACTTGCCATCCTAGGTCACATTACCATAAATATAAAATAAAATTACTATAAGATAAAATTACTTCAGTTAAAGGGATAGTTCACTTTGAAATTAAATGTTGGTATGTTTTAGCTTACCTCAAGGGCATCCAAGATGTAGGTGTCTTTTTTTCCGCAGTAGTTTCAATTTTGATATTTTTTAGGTCAAACCGTTCTTGTCTGTCAGTCATATAATGCAGGTCTATGGTCACTGTCTCAAAGAGCATGCACAGAGTCCAAATTAAAACAATTCCCCATCGTCCAAATTAAACAATTCCCCACCGTAAGTACACATTGATGGCATAAGACACGAAACGAGCGGTTTGTGTGAGAAAACGAACAGTATTTATATCGTTTTTACCTCTTGTACACAGCCACGTCCAAGTGATCTGAGGACGCGCGCGCATCCTGGTGTGTGACGCGTGCGCAGACTGGTACATAGATATATATACACTAGATGTCGCCTTGTCTACGGCAGTTCATTGGAACGAATGTCTTTAAGGCGACATCTAATGTCGTAAAAATGTTATAAATACTGTTCGTTTTCTCACACAAACCGCTCGTTTCATGTCTTAGGCCATCAATGTGTACTTACGATGGGGAATTGTTTAATTTGGACGATGAGGAATTGTTTTAATTTGGACTCTGTGCATGCTCTTTGAGACAGTGACCACAGACCTGCATTAAATGACTGACAGACAAGAACGGTTTGACCTAAAAATATCAAAATTGAAACTACTGCGGAAAAAAAGACACCTCCATCTTGGATGCCCTTGAGGTAAGCTAAAACATACCAAAATTTAATTTCAAAGTGAACTATCCCTTTAATTTACCATCGCATTACCCTTTGCTAACACATTTAGGCTACTCTCCCTTATGCTGTCCGAAAGGTATATGATTTTCTTTCTTCAGATGAACACATATTTTTGAAAAAATAAACTAGACTTTTAGAAAAATTATCCATCTCTTGTGTTCGTGTGTCGAATAATGCAAGTGAATAGACAACAAAATGCTAAAGGTCAAAAAAGTCCAAACACACATCCTGACAATAATCCAAGAGCATTGTAAAGCTCATATGATAAGTGCATAAAACTTCCTGTGTGAACAACACAGCAGGCTATTTGTAGGCTGCATGTAGTTTCTGGAGCATGCACTTGCATTATATTGGCTTACAATAATGGATAATTTTTCAAAAAATCTCTGTGGCAAGAAAGTCAGATATACATCTGGGATGGCACAAGGGAGAAAAAAAAGAGATAACTTTTTTTGTTTTATATACTGCAGTGGATACTTACTACTGAATGATGGGCTTGTTTCTCTGTTGGTGCTTAGTCTGCTCCGTAAACATTGTTCCAATGCTTGATCTAAAAAATATAAAAAAAAAAAAAAATCATCAGGGTGACATAGGACCATTTTTTTATGTGTTCCTTAAGTGTTATATAAATCTGGAGAACCCTTACTAACATTAACCAGAGTTTTGCTAAACTAACCAAATGGTAATAAAGTATTGTAATCAATCCACCATAAAAACATGGTTTCTAAACTTTTACTATGATAAAAACCAAGGTTAATTTAGCAAAGGACCCTGGGAACATGTCATTAAAAGAACAGCTCATCCAAAAAATAGAGTTCTCTCTTTATTTACTCCATGTTGTTCCAAAACTGTATGAATCTCTTTTGTAGAACCTTAATTAAGATATCTTGAGAAATGCCTTCATTGTTTTGTTTTCCCATACAATGGGTTCCAATGTTGTTTTATTCCCAACATTCTTGTGTTTCACATAGGCTAAGTCATAGGCTACAGGTTTGAAAATACTTTCATTTTAAAAGGACATACATTTTTGGGTCAGCTAGGCCTGTGAACTCAAGAAGATAGATTAAATATTGTCTGGAGGGTTTGAACCAGTGTGCCTTTGAGCAGAGTTTACATGTTCTGCCTCTATTTCACGTGTATTTTAATATAACAATACTCACTCTGAAGATCATGTGGCTGGATCATATTTATTCCCAAAATTCCTGGATCATGAGGGAAACACACACATACACAGCAATATATTAGCTATTTGTATATTAGCATTTTACTAACAGAGACATTTGCGAAAGCGTGCAAAATTGTACTCACCAACTTCAAAACATATTATGATGACTGATCGGTAACGTTAGGCCTAACGTTATATCCCGCGATCAACAATTCAAAAGCCTAGTTTGCATATTCTTCTAGAGTCAAAGAGTGTGGTTGGAGTCCCTCTCCGTCTAAAGAGACAATGTTCTCAGTCATTGCAGTCAAAAACTATGCGGAGTTTTTTTTTTTTTTTTTTACTAACGTTTAACGTTAGCTGACAATATTTACACATGCTAGCAACACATAACATTAGCCTAATACACTGAAACATGTAAGTATATCGATATAGCTCTAATCGCGTTTAGATTCTCAATTTAACACACTATATTTTGATGTAGCAGAATTGTTTTTATAAAATATAAAGTTATTACCTTCCGCAGATTGCAATATGTCCGTTACACGTTGTTAAAATGCGTTGTCCATATTCCTTGTTTGTTCTTCATTTACATCCCGCAGCTCGCTCAAAATAGAAATGTAGCAGTCCGATGTAAAATAATCCATGTTTTAAACAATATTTGCCACAGAATCGACGTATGCTAGAACTGAAGATCCCGAGCAGCAGCACATATACACACACACACACACTCACTCCAACAGACATATTCAAACTTGACCTGTAAAAGGCGCGCATAGTTGTCATTGGCCAGATTCCTGGATGACAGTCTGAATAACCAATCATGCTCAAAATAACTCGGAGAGACAGCCAATAGTGTGGTAACATTGCAATTACAGGAAAAGATGACATGTTTTAAAAGAAAGAATATGAAAAAATATACACGTGCTATTTATTTAGCTGTATTTGTAGGCTGGCTGTTATATTTATTCAATTGGTTAAATGGCGTTTTCATTGCAGTGTATGATTAAAAATTAAACTTAAAATAACTTATATAACAACATATATTTACCACTGCTCTGCTAAACAGCAATTTAACAGAGCAAACAGATTATTAAACAGAGCAAACACTGCCTATGTATTCATATAAAATTCTGTATACCTACATGAAAAACTAATGGATTGGTATACTCTGGGTGACATTATTACCATGTGACCCATAATGACCCTTTTGCACTTTAACAAATGATTGACCTTTCCTTTAGAAACACTCTTATGCCTAATAATGTCTTGCTTTTCACCCTGTGTGGCACTGTTACCATACACAACCTGTTGGTTTAGGGTTAATCCTCTGTCCAACACAACACTTTGCTAACATTGGCATAATTCTATACAAGTTGCAACATATACCCCGGGTTTCACAAGCAAGGCTTAAGCCTGTAGTCCCAGACTAAAATGCACATTTCAGCTGTTTTACCTGAAAGCAACTTGCACTGACTTATCTTAAAATATGTCAGTGCCATTGTTTTGTCTCAAGATGGTGTGTCAGTGAGAAACATTGAGGAATACCACAATACCTATACTGTAGCAGTGACATTGTCAGGCTTTTCTATTTACAATGAAGTAAGCTAATGCCTGCACAAAATATGAGCATTATAATATAACAATATAATATGTAATGATACAGTGGCTTCATAAATTAATTTAAAACATAAAAAAATAAATAGTAAAACCTCATGAATACAAACTTCCCAGGAGGACCTAAACGCACTATATGTTCCACCATGAACCCTGTTGGCCTGCTGTCTGACCAGCAAGGTCAATTTAACATGAATTGTGCAGTTTGCTTGTATCCAGAATTACAGAGTTTAAATGTAAAAATACACTTAAATCTAAAACTAATAACATTTACTTTAAAATGACAACACAAGGAAATATGTTAAATTGTTAGTATGGATATAAACCTTTAATATAATGAGCTACAAATTTAATTACACAATTTGATTGTAATTTTACACAACTTTGTATGTAATTTAAAAAAAACCCAGAAAAACACTGTATAAGTAATACAGTAATTGTCCTGTGAAAAAAATAAGAATCACTGTAATTTGTAATTAATGATATAATCCTTAAATTAACAGTCAATTAATTAATTTACAGACATTGTTTGTAATTTTACAGAGTTTTGAATATAATTTAAAAAAAACAGAAAAATACTGTATAAATAATACAGTAATTGTCCTGTGAAAAAAATAAGAATCACTGTAATTTGTAATTAATGATATAATCCTTAAATTAACAGTCAATTAATTAATTTACAGATATTGTTTGTAATTTTACAGAGTTTTGAATATAATTTAAAAAAAACTGAAAAATACTGTATAAATAATACAGTAATTGTCCTGTGAAAAAAATAAGAATCACTGTAATTTGTAATTAAGGGTAGAATCCTTAAATTAACAGTCAATTAATTAATTTACAGATATTGTTTGTAATTTTACAGAGTTTTGAATATAATTTAAAATAACAGAAAAATACTCTAAAAAAATACAAAAATTTAGAGTTATTCTCTGTAAAATTAGGATTTTTTTTTACAGTGTATCATCAACTGTCTGGATGCCAACATTCTTCACTCTATCTTCCTTTGTGTGCAGCAGAAGAAAGAAACTCATACAGGTTTGGAACAACTTGACAGTGAATAAATGACAGAATTTTCATTTCGGGCTGAACTATCCCTTTGAAGCTGCAGATTCACCTTATTCACCTTAATCTCTTTAAATATCACAAAATAGCCATGTCAGTCACTTTCTTAATAAACACAAGATGTTTTTTGTTATTGTGTTTCAGTGGAAACAAGCTAAACTGAATGGAAATCAGTTACATTTCTCAAATTTAATACAGATTCAGGAATATGAATGATTACCTGATTAAGCAGTGATAAGTCCCAGGGGCCTCATTTATAAAGCTTGCGTACGCACAAAACGGGGCTGAAAACATACGTACGCCAGTTCCTGCGCAAAAGGTGGGATTTATAAAGAAAAACTTGACGGGAAAATTTGCGCACCTGCACGCAAACTCTGACCCATGCGTACGAACGTTTTGGAGATGGAGCACTTTGGCAACACCGATGGTGAGCTGGAGTTAAATGTATTTTTGGTCACTTTTATACAGAAAATCGAAAGAAAATTAAACATATACAGAAAGATTATACAAATACAATTTCAATCACCAAGCCTGTCACTTGAAGCAAATATCCATTCCTTCTTAAATGTCCGCGGCAGCGAGCGTGTTGAGCCGTTTAGTGAAACTGACGCAAATAACAGTTTAAATAAATAAAATACTTCTGATATAAACATTTATATTAAATATGCCATTCAAATTAATGGAGTTAAACACTTAAACATGAAATCATTACTGAAGTTACAACTTTTTTTTAAATTCAATCATTAGAAATATTTGTTGTGGATGCGATTGTTTTTGAACACTTTTCCTGTGGCGTGCTTTAATGTTTTAACCACAGAGATAATTGCTTATCATGATAATACCAGATTGTCTGAGAAAATAGTTTCGTGCAAATAATGGCCAAGGCCTATCTGTTTCCATTAAAAATATAAATCAATTAAAAATACAATTCGGCAAGTGGAAAAGATTGAGAAAAACTTTCTCTGAAATGTATTTTACACTATTTGATTTATGTAGGTGTGGCATGAGTTAGACTGCAGCTTTAAGGAAACCGACTACGCCACTCTGACATCACAGAGAATGATTGATACCCTTTATCTTAAGGCACACAAGTTCGTTGCACTAGTAAGGAACAGAGAAATGCAAATCATACAAAAATAATTCTTTATTACTAAAAGCACACAGGAGTAAGTAAACTGGGCGTACTAGGCAAGACTCTCACAGCATCTGCTCATAAAGTATATATGTTATGCAAGCAGAGGATAAATACGGTCATTCAAAAGTCAGTCACTACAAAATGAACATACAATATTACACTCAAAAGCTTTCCAGCTGAGGACTAAAGAACAAGGAACCCAACCACACACTGTAGAGTAACTCTTATCACTCACACACAAGATCCATGCGTCTCACTGCACACAGCACCCAGTGTTCAAACCACCACCAGCACGCTGAAGAAACAAGGGAGGATTCCTGACTGAAGCCCCCAGCATCTAGCAGAAGAAGTTTACAGTTGCACATACACACAAAATCAAGAGACAAAAATATCACAATTGGAATGAATCAAAACTGAATCAAGTCAATATAAACAAAAAAAACAATAATGACAATAATAAACCAAAAACACACTTAACTAGAAACTATAAATCACACTAACACAATCTCAAAAGAAAAAAAAACAAAGGAAACAAAGAAAATTACTAGCAGCGTCATTCAACACACATAAAACAAACCACACTTGCCAACCAGACTAAATAAAACAAACAAAAACCACAAAACCGTAGGTTGTAGGACAACGGCGATTCCTCGCATTAAATACTGACAAAAAGGCAGAGAGGAAAAATCTCAGACACCTTAGAAGGGAAACACAATGGTTAAACGCCCGCACGAATGCCCAATGTTCTCAACCCAATCAGGAACAGACTCACCCGCCGATAGAACCAGGTCAATCACTTGGAACAAACCACTCTAGATCGCTCGTTGATTCATTTGGACCCTGCAGCGCTGCATTAACTGGTTTGCGTATGCCTGAAACAAGCTAAAATCATACCCACTTTCCCAATCAATGCTTAAGCACACATAACCCATAACTTCCTATGATAAAGACTTACCCGACGATAGAATCAAACACTCTGAACCGTATCACTTTTAGATCGCTTGGTCTCGTTTTGATCCTGCAGCGTCGCACAGGTTTGTTTACATATGCCTGAAATACGCTAAAAAACCATACCCACTCGTCAGAATCCTGACCAAACAGTTGGTTCCCACAAACTTACTGCAATAACAGCTTACCAAAAGAAATCATTTCAGGAGCACGCAAAAGCTGGCGTACAGCCGCAGTCAAATCTCCCGCACGTTGGAGGCAAACGGGAACCCCCGGGTCAATCGGAGGTGACGCATGTCTTGACAGGAATGGAAATGCGCTATTTATAGCCTGATCGGAAATGACGCGTCACCCAGACTAAAAGGAAATTTGTCGGCGGCAAGCTCTAATTAAATAATTAATATTCATAAAAATGGGAGGAGAGCATCTGGTCACATAGGCTATTCAAAAACAAGGCAAGGATAGACAACTACTTGATTTGTATTAATGTAATGTTTCTTGTACCGTTTATATCATTTGCATATGATTATTCATCCACGTGATAACGTTTAAGTTATCACGTGGATGAATAATCATATGCAAATGATATGTAGATGAGGATCTGCATAGTAAAACTAGGCGTTGTAAGCTCCATATATGGTTATTTCGGGTGGAGACGCATGTACGCACAATCTTCCGCTGACTGGGATTTATAAAGTGAATTCTGCGCAGGTTCTGGCGTACGCACGGTTTTATAAGTCTGAATATTTTCAGGTCAGGTCAGGGGCCTCATTTATAAAACTGTGCGTAGGAACCTTACTAAAAGTGTACGTGCGCCCGAAAGCCAAAAATGGCGTACGCAAAAAAATATTCAGACTTATAAAACCGTGCGTACGCCAGAACCTGCGCAGAATTCACTTTATAAATCCCAGTCAGCGGAAGACTGTGCGTACATGCGTCTCCACCCGAAATAACCATATATGGAGTTTACAACGCCTAGTTTTACTATGCAGATCCTCATCTACATATAATTTGCATATGATTATTCATCCATGTGATAACTTAAACGTTATTACGTAGATGAATAATCATATGCAAATGATATAAACGGTACAAGAAACATTACATTAATACAAATCAAGTAGTTGTCTATCCTTGCCTTGTTTTTGAATAGCCTACATAAATCAAATAGTGTAAAATACATTTCAGAGAAAGTTTTTCTCAATCTTTTCCACTTGCCGAATTGTATTTTTAATTGATTTATATTTTTAATGGAAACAGATAGGCCTTGGGCATTATTTGCACGAAACTATTTTCTCAGACAATCGATTATCATGATAAGCAATTATCTCTGTGGTTAAAACATTAAAGCACGCCACAGGAAAAGTGTTCAAAAACAATCGCATCCACAACAAATATTTCTAATGATTGAATTTAAAAAAATGTTGTAACTTCAGTAATGATTTCATGTTTAAGTGTTTAACTCCATAATTTGAATGGCGTATTTAATATAAATGTTTATATCAGAAATATTTTATTTAAACTGTAATAATTGCGTCAGTTTCACTAAACGGCTCAACACGCTCGCTGCCGCGGACATTTAAGAAGGAATGGATATTTGCTTCAAGTGACAGGCTTGGTGATTGAAATTGTATTTGTATAATCTTTCTGTATATGTTTAATTTTCTTTAGATTTTCTGTATAAAAGTGACCAAAAATACATTTAACTCCAGCTCACCATCGGTGTCGCTCAAGTGCTCCATCTCCAAAACGTTCGTACGCATGGGTCAGAGTTTAATTGTCCATCTTCGTCGGCCTTCATTCCTAAAGAGCAATGTGCTCTGCATGCAAGCACTGACGGATGCAAGACATGGGCTATGTTTGCAGTGTAACTTTCTTGCTCATGTTCATGTCTCCTGCACTTCAAGAAATGTGTTAAATGACGTTAGAACTTTACTAAAGCAATGTGCATTTTTTAAGAATGTAGATGCACCATTGTTTGAAACTGTGCTAGAGAAGTCATGTGAGTATGTCAGGTGCTTCAACAAACAAGACTTCTGTATAGGATGCACCTATGTTTTCTCTCTAATGAGGAAGCATTAGACTACTGAAAAGTGCGCATGCAAAATTAAAATGGGCGTTTACCAATCAGTGGCCAATTTCAAAATACAATAAATGTTTTGCAACCATTTTTCAACAGACTTGCTAAACCACCCCACCCCTAAACCAAGCCCCCAGTGGATTAGAGCAAATCAGGGCTGCGTTCAGCCCCGACAAAACGTTGCACAACGTTTTTTAAACAGAAACGGTGATGCGTTGAACACACTGTTCTGATTACGCAAGAGTTGCAACTATGGCAGCTGAGAAGGCCATTCTTTGTGTTATTTGTGAAGAATTTTCGGAGCCTGATGAAGTCGGTATAAATATGTGTTTAATACTACAAAATATGCCCGATGTTACAGTTACTGCACTTGCCGCCCAGAACAAAAGAGAACATCCCAATCGAGTGAAGGGATCTGAAACTGAAATGGAAGCACACATCTTACCTAATTCAGACTAAAACACATCTATTTAGCCTCACATACTGACTTTATTTGTAGTTCATACTGTTTTAATCCCCTGTATTTTCTTTCTCATTTTTAGGAAAAGCACTTAATTACCATTGTTTATTTCTATACCAAATGTCATACACTTGCAATGAAGCTAAAAATATAAACAACTACATCATTATGTTGATATCCTATATTTTTACAATAAAACTTACGCCAAACATGTCTTCTAATATCCTCAGTTGTTGCGTATACCGAGCTGCATCGAACACATTTGTAAATTACTTTCCTTGAACCCATTGTGCGAGTTCACTTTAATACCGCGTGCTTTATATACTGCAGTCCAATCAGCAGCAACATGTATATAAAGACTAATAATTAATATTTCTGATGTAAAGATTTCTGTGAAACGTGTAAAGTTGCACAGAAGAAAGCCCAATAGGACCTGCCCTGTACAGTTTAAGAATCTGTAGCCATAGTAGAGGACTATGGAAGGCCAAAAGGGCCAAAACGTGTGAAACTGTAGTGCAAACACGTAATTATGCGTTAACACGCAATTTACGTGTTAACACGTCATTACGTGTTAACACGTAAATGACGTGTTAACACGTAAATTGCATGCTGGCACATTGGAAACCATGGAACTTTACTGGCTGGTATGGCTATCTTGCACAAGCAAAAATAACAAACAAATCCTGTAAATTGCAGAATTAAATCCAAAAAAAATTTTTTAACAATGTCTTTAAAAATGGACAATTAGCATAAATAAATAGCATACATAATTATTTTATATTTTTTTGAACATTTTGAGAATCACTCTGATTTGTATTGGGCTCAAAATATAGCCACTGCATCACATAAATCATAACAACACACAACATTTAAAATAATACATATCCTAACACAATAAAAAGCAAGCAACTGTAAACACAATTACATGAATCAGAAAGTGGGAGGGGGGTTAATAGACCACTTACTGATATTTAGTTTTTCCTCAATCAAACTTCTTTAAATGAATAGTTGCTCTCAAATCAATTAACACAACATACAAAAAACACCCTTCTGTTAATGAAACAGTTCAGTATTCACTGCACAATGAAGCACTGCAGTCTATTAATGCATTTATTAAAAGTAGCCTAAATGTAGTATCATCAGAACTATTCTCTTTGATTTTATAACATATACAGCTATAGACACACAAATACACTACTAATGAAATACATGTTTTTATATTTTTAATAATTAATAGTGCCTTGTATTGTTTTTCTGAGAGGAACCATCCCTACACCCAAAGAGCACATATACCCCTTTTCCACCAAGGCAGAGCTGGTGCTGGTTCGGAGCCAGAGCCTAGTTTCAAATCGGTTCTTTGTTTTTCCACCGCCAAAGCACCAGCTCCGAACCAGTAAAACTGGTTCTTAAGTAGCACCAAATGATTGCAGGGTCTAGAACGGAGCCAAGAAAGAACCGCTTGCGTCAGGGGCTGGGGGCGGGGTTACCGTGACCAACAAGACGAATAGAAACTTGTGACCGCCATTTTTAAATAGCAGCTAGTCGAGCTAATAGCAGCTCGATTATAATATCCGTCTATGTAAGTTACGGCGAGCTGCACGAACGCGTTGGATTCCGATGTATTTTTGCAAACCCATGAGCATCCATAGTATTGCAACGTCCGTTATTGTTGATGGCTTGTTCGAGATGCATCGGAGCCTCGAGGACCGATCGGAGCTGCGGGAGTGTTTGGAGAGCATACGACTCCTTGTGCTTTTAGATCGCTATCGCAGTGCTTTGATGTCATGCGGCGATCGATCTGCGAGAAGCAGATGCATCTCGAACAAGCCTGGCGTGTTTGTGTTTGGCGCTACCGCACTAGCGGTTGCTGGGCAACATGAGACGTATACAGTGACGTATGATCTGGCTCTGTTGTGGCTCTCTAGCCGGTGGAAAGGCAAACCGGTTCTTAGTAAGCTCGTCAGTCGAACCAACTCTGAACCAGCTCTGGCTCTGAACCAGCACCCGGTTCTTGTTGGTGGAAAAGGGGTAAGAGAGGTTACACCCCGTGCAGCACTTTTTGCATTCCTTAATGAAAATGCATGTTGTGAGAAAGCCCTATACGCCCCCTGAGTGTTTGGTATTATACAGCGATCAGCCAGGTGTGGACATGCAAAATCGTCAGCTGAGTTACAAATCAGACCGACTGCCTGGTCTGTTATCCAACCATGTATATGTTTTTTCTCAGTGCGTAAATGATTAGGGGTGAGTTTTCGCCAACACAAACATGCAACAAAAAATTACTTTTGTATATTGGCTACTGCAATTTCTGAACTTGATTACTCCTGATCACACCACTAATTTACATCTACTATAATAACGCTCCGGAGTAGGCCTATAAGTCACATCAGTCAAAAAAAATGCGTCATGAAGAGGAAAAAAACATATAAGTCGCACTGGACTATGAGTCGCATTTATTTAGAAATAAATTTCACAAAAAAAATCAATGTTACGGATGGGACAGTTCTCCATTATGGACGTGAGCGCTCTGAAAGCGGCACTAAAAGACTGCTTTAAAACTTTCACAGAGACCTCAAGCAGAAAGCACAAAGTCTGTCTTTAAATTTAATTTCGTTTTGTATTAATTGTATCTTAATTTTAATCAATGTTTCATCAACCAATTGCCTGGATGTAATAAATAAGAAATACATAGCCTATAGTAGAAAATAGATAATCACGACACGGAGGCGTTTAAAAAATTTAAAAAAATAAAAAAAAGTTGTAAATCAGGATGGCTGCAGAATGATTTTGTTTCATTATTTGGACATATAGCCTACAGTAAAAAAGAACAATTTAAATTGTTTTTGTTCAGTATGTTACAGTCACTCAGAAGAGTTGCGCAACTGCAGAATCAAGGTCAGTGAGAGAGATTGTTTATGCTTCTGTATCAAGTCTTCATGTCAGGGCCAGCCGGAGGACTTTGTCCACATCACATACAATATAGGCCTAATCTCTGCAGGTAAAGGGAAAATCCAGATCCAGCCTTGACAACATTCTCCACATTCTCCAGAGAGAGAGAGAGAGAGAGAGAGAGAGAGGACCCTCTCCACACTGTCGACCACCACAGAAGACCAATTTATTATTATTATTTTACTATAGTAAAACTGTTAGCCTATATTCGTAAGGGTCTGTCTGTCATCTATCTATCTTTACTTATTTATTGTGTTATTCAGTTTATAATGAAGTTTATAATAGCCTAACTGCATCCAATTTCAAATTTTTGTCATTTTGTCATCATTTTATTTGATTAGTTGTGCCAGTTGTGCTCATATTTTTAATTTAAGGACTTAAATTATTTTTTTGCATAATTGATATCGATTATTTAATTATCTTGTAGGCTACCAAATGTCATCTCTGGGGAAAAACATGAGAAATGGGTTAAGACATACGGACATTCACTTAGCCAAATGTAACATAGCTATAATAACTCTCTGTTAATAGACATGGGGGGATAATTCGAAGTCGAAGATAATTCATAACTCTGAAACAACATCAAATCGTATTGATTCCAACTGCAACGGCATTTTGATTTATTGCATATAATGGCAGGCTGTCGCGCTAATCGCGAAGCAACAAACTCATGACAGACTTAAATAAAGTAAAAAATAACTATTTTCAACGTATACAACCCACCGTAATAAGTTTAACAGTGTTTATTAAAACCGAAAGTAGCTATGTTTTGTGCTGTTTGTTTTCATGTCTCTGTATTTACTTTACGATGCGCATCACGGGCGCGCACCCAACTAAAGATGCCAGGTGACGTAGGCTCATCGTATCCATTAGGTAAGAGCTCGTTCACAATCTCATGAAAAAATACAATACAACGTAGTCATGAGAATGATTACAAACAGTTACGACTGGCAGTGTCAACGTGACACAACACCTTTATTTTATTTGAATTATTCATGATAGAGTGGCGCAGGCACTACGCTGAGCATACCTCATCAGCCATCATAAGCCAACGACATTGACGGAAGGGTAACTTGCAGGAAACTGAATAGATAGATCACGAGTGTAATCTCCAAATCTATCCAACATATTGGCGAGAATATGGCATAATCTCTTGTTCTGTGTAGTATTATTACAATATATTTTAATAATTGTTGGTCTTATATTCACTGATTTCACATTTGAATATCCATTGTAATATGTCATTTTACGGCAGGAGTTCTGTCTCATTTCAATTATTAATAATTCAAGCCACTCTTGTTTTAGATTATTATTATGGCATGTGTGTGTGTGTGTGTGTGTGTGTGGTGTGTGAAGTAATATAGTATAATTTGTAAAGTGTAGTGTGTGTGTCGTAATATAAATAACTTTGTAATATATATATTACCTTAGAAAAACACAGCAAAACAATGCACTCGATTCATAAACTCAATCTCAGATTCATAAGGCTTAATGGTGTTACCAGAAGGGGCTCTCTAACAAATAATGCATAGAGGTTAAATTATAAAAAGATGATTTAGAAATATGCTACAGTATAAGTGTACATGAAAATACTGTTTGGAGAAATGTGTAATTATCCTTACACAATTTCTATCGTGATTGTGAAAATGGTCATGCCTTTCAGGGCTTGATTAGTTATAGTTAACTTAACTGTCTAAATAGGCCCATTTAAAATATGCTGTAATTATGTAGTTGTATCCTATATTTTGAAAAGACATTGTTCAACATGTATTTTCACATTAAAAAACGCTTTTTACAAGCTTAATCTAATTAGGTTCTGTGTGTTTGAGCAAGAGCACCAAACCAGTAGGTGGTGCTAATGTCTAATAATTTATGTGTTAACACGCAATTTACATGTTAACACGTCATTTACGCGTTAACACGTAATCACGTGTTAACACGTAAATTGCGTGTTAACACGTAATTACGTGTTTACATGACAGTTTCACACGTTTGGCGCTTTTGGCCTTCCATACAGTTGCTCTCCACCAACCATACAGGGGTGGGTTTCCCGAAAGCATGGTTGGCCAACTATGGTCGCAAGTTCATCGCAATGTCCATTTAACTCTATTGGTAACGATGGAACTTGCGACCATAGTTGGCCAACGATGCTTTCGGGAAACGCACCCCAGGACTATTATTTTGTTGAACAGACCTGAGCGACAACTGATGATGTCACATGCTCAGATTTGCTTGACCAATCGGAGGAAGGGGGCGTGTCAGGCCGCCCACATGTGGAAAACGAATTTTGAAGTCATTTATTCGTTTTTTGCCTGTGAACTAAAAAACGAAAAATCAAGCCGAAATCTCTTTTTTTTTTTAAACGAAAAAACGAATAAAGGGGCCGTTTTCTCGTTTCTGCTTATTTCATTTCAAATTGGAAAACAAACTATCAAAACGTACACGGACCCAAAAGTGGCGCTCCTTTTGTTCTCTTCTTGTTTGGGAAGCATCTGTTTCCTCATGCATCGCGATTACAGAAACATAACAGCTCATTTTTCAAACTCTAGTGAAGTAGTGCGTCATCATGACGTAGTATTTCTGGCGCATGCGCATTAAACAACACGTTCGTATATTTCATGCATGGTTAAATGTTATTTCCATAGATATAAAAGGGTTATTTCAGCTTTTCTGTTTAAGTTGAAGTTGTTCTAACTCATTGTGCTGTTAGACTCTGTAAGTTCACAAAACTTTACTCTTTTACCTAACTAAAAGTCAATATTTTTGTTCAGTGTAGTGTAGTCTGATTACAATTAAATGTGTGTTTAATTGACTTAGAACAACATAATGATATTGAAAGTATTCTGTTCACAGATGTAAAGTACAACACATTACTATTATGCTAAGACTCCTCTCATAAATTACATTTTATTTTCAAATATTATGTAGAAAACTGACAAAAATGTCAACAATAAGTTGTACTGGATTATACTGTATAAGCAAATGTATTGGAAAAAGAAATTTCAAGTGCATTAATGCACACAGTATATATCATAGACTAAAAAATACATTAACAAATTATTTTTGGAGTTGAAATTAAAATAAATTATTTTCCATGTTTCCATTAAAATTCTTATTTTATTTAGTATAGGCAATACATCAAAATACATTTCCTTTAATAACTTATAACTTTAACTTTAATAACTTTAAAACACTATAAAATAATTAATAATAATTATTTAAAATGTATGTTTAAGTAAAACTTAAGTAGACATTATTACAAAGTGCATTTTTAAAAAGTACACTTAAGTGTGTTTAGAAATATTGTCATGAAAGTGTACTTTCCTTTAGTAAAACTTAGAGATTATTACAAAGTGCATTTTTAAAAAGTGCACTTAAGTGTGTTTAGAAATATTGTCATGAAGGTGTACTAACTTTAAGTTAAGCTTAATTAGATATTATTACAAAGTGCATTTGTAAAAGGTGCACTTAAGTGTGTTAAGAAATATTGTCATTAAAGTGTATTACATTTAAGTACACTTAAGTGGTCTTTAATTTTAATTATATTATATTATCTGCAAGTGCACTTTTTAAAAAGTATACTTTTATTATTTGAAGCACACAAAAAGTACACTTTCAATACAATTAAGTACACTTCTTTTTCACTTCGGCTAAATAAACAAAGGCAAATTTTCAAAGTCTTTTTTTGGCCTAAAATTTGAGCAAATTAGACGGACCAAACAAAGCCCAATTTTCAACGTCTATTTTTGGGCTAAATTTGGACCAAATCAGACGGACCAAACAAAGCCCAATTTTCAACGTCTATTTTTGGGCTAAATTTGGACGGTTTCCCCACCCAGCACCAGACGTCATTAAGACGTTGTTTTTTGGGCTAAATCAAGTCGGCCCGTCATAGCCTTCATTTAGGCTAAAAATAGACGTTTGGTCCGTCTGATTTGGTCCAAAAATAGACGTTGAAAATTGGGCTTTGTTTGGTAATTTTTAAAACGCAGTGCAATTTTGTAACAATCATTAATGTTCAAAATGTACTGGCTTAGTAATTGTACAAAGTAACACTGAATAAATGCTGATTAATAAATGAAAGTAGTGTGGTTTTGGGCCATTTTCTATCTCAACGGGTACCCGGGTGTCTCCTGGATAGGGTGCTGAAAACCACCACTGAAGCAAGAGCGCCCTCAACTAGGCGCCTCTACGTTCAGATATGGAGGGTGTTCCCTGACTGGTGCGCTGCACGGAGCCTGGACCCCTACTCTTGCGAGGTACGAAGTATACTCGCCTTTTTACAAGAGCTCATGGACACGGGTCACACCCCCTCCACGCTCAAAGTATATGTGGCAGCCATAACAGCATTCCAAGCTCTTGTGGCCGGACAATCACTGGGAAGAAGCGATCTCGTTGTCCACTTCCTTAAAGGGGCAAGGAGGCTGAATCCTCCACGACCTCCCTCTGTGCCAATCTGGGACCTCTCCACGGTCCTAGAAGCATTGAAGGGTGCCCCGTTTGAGACGGTTCAGTCTGCAGGCCTGAAGCACCTCTCGCTCAAAACCGCTCTTTTACTGGTGCTCGCTTCAGTTAAAAGAGTGGGCGATTTACACGCGCTGTCATCAAGCGCATCCTGCCTTGAGTTTGGGCCTAACGACTCCAGAGCTGTCCTTAAGCCAAGGCATGGTTATATTCCTAAGTGCTCTCGACTCCGACTATTTCCGTAGCAGCTCTTTCCTCACCAAAGGACGAAAGAGATGCGAGTTTACTCTGTTCTGTCAGGGCTCTCAGAGTTTTATCTAGAGCGTTCTACCTCATTCAGACAGTCAGAACAGCTTTTTGTGTGCTTTGGCGGCCGCACCAAGAGGCTCACTGTCTCGAAGCAGAGATTATCGCGCTGGATAGTTGATGCTATATGCTATATTATGAATCTAAGGGCCTTCATTGCTCCTTAGGTATCAGAGCTCATTCCACGAGAGGCATGGCCTCGTCTTGGGCTTGAATACCCATTGAAGATATCTGTGCGGCGGCCGGCTGGGCCTCACCGTCCACATTTATCAGGTTTTATAACCTACAAGTCCCTGCTTGCATTCAAGGGTACTTTCAATATGAAATGTGCAAGCACAAAACCCCCATAAAACTTGGGCCCGATACTTATCCGGTCCTGTTTTTAACACGAACTACGGTTCCCATATATATTTATACACATTATATATGCCATTATTAAGGTTTGGCCCTCATTAGGCACACTCCTTGTCTTTTCCCTTATGAAGCCCGTCACTGACCGGCTTACTGGGTTATACTTTACTCTTTACGGCTTCAGGCATCTTGCCTCGGGCTAATATTAGAGCGAAGTTAAGCACGCACAGCGTTTTGAAGGGGGTTCCCATAGTGTAAGCTACTTGCGCAATTACGAGAGACCTCTCGAAAGGGAACATCTCGGTTACTAACGTAACCTCGGTTCCCTGAGATGAGAGAACGAGTATTGCGTAACTCGCCGCGCTTGTGCTTTGATCAGGGAATCGCTTCAGTCGATTTAACCTAAAGTCCCTGACGGACGATGGGCTCAATTTATAGCCTCTGGCCACGCCCATTCTGGCGGGCTCTGACGTGTCATAGGTTCGTGCAGTTGCCGCAGCACAGCCAATGACCGCTCTCGCCGTTCATCTGTGTATGCTGTGCAGCTGCACTGCGTTTTAAAAAATTGGCTTCAATATTCTCGAGAAAAGGAGTTTTCCCATAGCGTAAGCTAACTTACGCAATACTCGTTCCCTCATCTCAGGGAACCGAGGTTACGTTTGTAACCGAGACGTTTCATGTTTACCCCTTTGAATTCAGATAATTCGAATTTAAGGGCACATGGAAACGGGTAACAGTGTACAGTGAAAAGTGCAAAAATGTCACGATTCCAACAACAACAAAGAATTTAGATTAAAAAATTAGCACATGTTAAAACGAAAACACAGATACTTACAAGACAAAAGTAGGAATGTCTTTTACCTGTTCTCTTCGACCGAAGTGAATGCAATGCTCAGTCTCGTTTAAAATGTTTTAAAATAGTGGAAATGTTTATCGCGAGAACAGTGATTTCTAGCCTACTTATTATCAAGTCTCGCGTTGCCAGTAGTCATGTCTCAGTAGGGCTGTTGCCATCTAGCGGTTGAGAAATGTAATTGCATTTTTATTTAATTTAAAATGAAAGACATTCAAATAATATCGTAGATTATGTATGAATGTTATGTTTGACAGCAAACATGAAGCTGCGTGGGCGAAAAACATGTAAACAATTTTAAGACTATTTTGGCTGTACTTAGCCTGGCAAGCCAGACCTACATCAAGACGTTAGGTCTGGCAACTCACCATTGTCAGGGACCAATCCGAGGGGCAGGATAAACGGCTGTCTTTCAAATTTGCTCTGCATGCAATAGGACAGTGCTACAACCAACCAGAGCGTTTTCCCAACAGCGGAGCTAGTTGACGATAGATTAAACTTTTGCCGGCCAGATTTTGCCGGCAAAACTACGAAAACATCTTCCTGTTTTAAGAATGACTTAAGTGCCGTTCTTTGTTTTTTGTTCTTTTCTCAAAGAAAAGCTTAACTCCAAGTCCTCCAGAGTCACGGACAAAGCCAATTGGAAAGACCGCTGTTCGCCAGCAGCAGCTCTTCTTTGTTTTCAAGTAGCAGGGAATTCACGTGGAAGCGTCACACTCACAACTCTGTCGTCATTATGTAAAGCCCGCCCACCGACTCTATACACGACTTGATTGGCCTGACTAGAGTTTGGTTTTTCCAGCTCGAAAGTCAACGGAGAATTGCTAGACTACCCTGGTTGCAAAATAAATTTTGCTGCGCTAGGGTGCGTCTAGATTTCTAGGCTAGGCTATACTAATCGCTGGTCTAAATCAGGGCTATTCAGAGCTAAATCTACAGATCGACCATGTCATGAAATGACACTTGTTCCTTGTATATATTATTACCAATGCGAACATAATGGGATTTCAACCATCTCATGCGCTGCCTGGCCAAAAAACTACAATTAATCAGTTTTGACTATAAGTGGGCTACAAATAGCCGGTCTGACTATGAGCTAAATCGTGGCCACGCACAGCCTACACATAGAACATGTCAAAGAAATTAAACCAAACACCTTGTAATCACAGTTGACTGTGCCTACATAATGGAACATCATACATCGCAAGTTATTTTGCAAAAAATGACGTAACCAGATTCAATGTTATTTTGGCTAAAAGTGGGTTGCACATAGCCGGACTATATCGGGTCTATATTTAACCGAGACGGTGAAATGATGGCTATTGCTTGCCGGGGACTGGCATACTTTATTGAATATTTCTGTTATTGTGCCGTTGGCTGTCGAAACGGCCGGAGTGAAACACAGCCATCAGGTATTAACGCGTTTCAGAGCTGTTCGCCAGGTGTTACTGCCTTAAACCGCGGACTGATGTAAGCAGATATATTTATTTTCCTCATTTCGAGAGTTTAATTCACATTACAGTTTTTTTGCCGTACTTTACAGTTCGCGTTAGTAAGGAAGAAACATGTGGTCTGGTTTGAGTAGCAGATTACAGAATAGGGGAATGGCAATTTTTTATTTATTTTTTTGCGGTAATTGTAGGTCAGAATTTTGGTCAAAATACGATTTTTTTTTAGTTCTCGGTAAGTCTACATGATTAATTTCATGTGTAATTTGCTCTTAAAATTTCCTTATTGTACTACTTGCCTACTGATAAAATAATAAACCATTTCAGAATCCAGGAAATGAAGACAAAAGGTCAGGGCTAGCAATTAGGGAAGATGTTAAATCAGTCTAAAAAGATAAATGAAGATATTTAATAAAGTATTGACTTTTTGTGTGCTGTATTTGTTCTTCCACATTGTTTATTTGTAAAACATCAATACAATTAATATTTAAAAGAACTAGGTGTCCCACTTTGACAATAAAGGTTATTTTATTGCATGAAATTCTTTTGAATTCTTTTGAAATGAAGTCATTTGGAAAATATTTTAACACGAAACCAAAGACAAATTACTAATTTGTACAGTTACAAATTACTGACAAATTCACCCTAGACCGTTTAGAACGTTTAGGTATGAAAGCAAGGCTATGAGGGATAAACTTACCGTGTTTTCAATGGCATCTGCTGTAAAAAGCTGTATAAATCTCCTATATCACTTATAATTTTCCACAGCTCATATTGTCTGGAGTTTTTTGTCTTCTGAAATTTCTTGGAAATATAGTTTTGCAGGGTTTCGTCAGCAGAACAATCCAAAAACACATTAAATAACAGTACAACCCACTGAAGAGATGTATGTCTGTCTATCCCTCATAGCCTCACTTTCATTCCTGTTAAAAATCAAAGATGGCTCTGCTGTGAATAAGGTCTATATGTCGGCAAACTCGATACCTTGGGTTTTTAATGAGAGGCATTGGATTTCAGCCATCATCTCAAATGCAGGAGTAAGTTTACTGTTTAACACCTGACAGTCTCATGTCTATCTTCAGATAAAGATAAAGGTTCGGCAACGTGACAACGGTGTGACCCCTGCAGACCCTCATGACTGTGTGAAAAGGTCAGTTAGTTTCTTAAAATAATCAGATAACATCATGTGTTCTACTTCCCCAAAACGTAATGGCATCCAAGAATAAAATAAAATAATATTTCCAACACATTCAAGGTGCAACATGCAAATAATTAATTTCTTTTTACTTGATGGTTACACCATTTCCGAGTCATTAAATGTAACTTTCCTTTCATTAAATGTAAAAGTTGTCATTGACCTAGTCTCTTTTTGTGCCTTCAGTTGTGCCTCGTTCACAAAGATGTCCTTAAAGAAGTGGTTACTGCTTTGTCTCCTGGTTTCAGGAACATCTTTACTGCTCTATCTCACTTACATCCCTTTGACAGAAAAGTGGTTGCAAATGACAGAAGGACCAACCAAGGAACCTTTTCAGGAAGTTTTAGGGATTTACTATGTTGCTTACCCCAGAAAATACAAATTCATCATTGACCAGCCAGATATATGTGAACAACAAAAGCCCTACTTGGTGGCAATTGTCCCCGTGCCCCCTGGGGACGTTGATGCACGCAATGGCATCAGGAAGACGTGGGGTAAACAAAAGGTTTTTGGGGACAAAGTGGTGCTGGTTCTGTTTCTTATAGGCTTGCACAGTGGAAACGATGAAGAGATGTTGCAGGAGAAACTCCGGAATGAGAGCCAACAATACAAAGACCTTCTGCAGAGCAACTTCCAGGATTCCTACAGGAATCTGACCATTAAAACCATGGTGATGCTGGAATGGCTCAACAAAAATTGTCAACAGGCGTCCTACGCGGTGAAAGTGGACGCCGACGTGCTCCTCAACATGAACAACCTAATAAATATGCTTGAGAGTCTGAACGCAGTACAACACAACTATATGACGGGGTTAGTGTGGGGTGGCAGCGTTGTTATACGAGACCCTTCCAACAGGTTTTTTCTCCCCTACGACGTGTACTCCAGGGACACATATCCTCCATATCCTCTGGGCATGTGTTACATCATTTCTATGGACCTCCCACAAAAGATTCTACAGGGAGCAAGGGAAGTTAAGGCCATATATATCGAGGATGCATATCTTGGAATGTGTTTGGAGCATTTAGGTATCGTCCCCACCAAACCGCCAAACATCGAACTATTTGTGGTGAGACTACTGCAGTACAATCGCTGTTACTATTCTAGACTAATAGCAATACAAACAGAAAACACAAATCAGATGACTTCTTATTGGACAGATATGTATTCATCTAGCCAACCATGCTGAGGTGGAAACATCCCGAATATTCCTCATATTATGTTTCTGACAGCAAGAAAAAAACATGTTACTTTGGTGTACTGGTTCACTTTACATCAGTTTACAAAAGTAAAATGTGTGTGCGTGTGTGTGAGTGAGAGCATTCTATTTGTTTCTTTCAAGTGAAACCATTTGCATCATGAACATATCCTCAGGAACAATTAAACAAGTGTTACATGTAAAAACTTATTTAAAAAAAATAATTTATTACTTGCTGATTTACTCTGATTTACAGTTTTGTTTGAGAACTGACATGAAAACAATATGCAGATATTACTCTTAATACATCCATTTTGTCACGGTTTGGGTTTTCTTATCATTGTCATGTTTCTGTGTCTTGTCATGTGATTCCCTGTTTGTCATGTGATCCTGCCATGTGTCTTGTCATTGGTTAATCGTCAGATCATTGTTCACAGGTGTTCCTTGTCTTGTAATTAGTCTATGTATTTAAGCCCTCATGTTTGCCCTGTGTCCTGGTTGAGTATTGTTTGTTCTATGTCCCAGATCTAGTTTTCTAGTTTAATGCCACGCTTTTGTTTTATGTTTGAGCTTGTTTTTAAATTGTTCTGTTATTAAAGTTGCGTTTGGGTTCTCAACCAGCTTGCCTCCAGTTAATCTTTCGTAACACATTTAAAGGGATACTCCACTTTAAAATGAAAATTCTGTCATCATATACTCACCCCCATGTTGTTTCAAACCTGTATGAATTTCTTTCTTCTGCTGAACAGAAAGGAAGATATTTAGAAGAATGTCAGTAACCAGACAGGTTCTGGTCACCAGAAATGTATCCTTGTAAATTTCATTAATGTTAGTTTCATTAATGGTTTTGTTAGTTTTAGTTTCGTTTTTATTTTGTGAACACATTTCTATTTAGTTTTTATATATTTAGTTTCAGTTTTAGCTTTTGTAATTATAGTTTAGCAGAGTTAACAAAACACTTCCAGTTAAAGACATTTAATTTCAGCAAAGTTTAAACGATGCAAAAGACGCGAGACTCGAGCGCACCGGTCATGCATTGAAAAATAAAGTAGCCTAAGGCAGTGGAATGGAAAAAAGTGATTTTCCGGTAGGCTACAGGATGAGAGCTTATAAATTACAAAAACGATTATTAATTTTGCTAATTATGATTTTATTTCAGTTAGTTCAGTAAGTGTTGTTTAGTTTTGTGTAGTTTTCATTTTTAATTTTTGTTGAAATTTCTATTTTATTTCAGTTTACAAAAATGTTTTTTGACCAATAGTTTTAGTCTTAGTTTCAGTTTTGTTTATGAAAATAACCTTGGGTAGTGCCAACACACTCACCCTATAACACACCAATTAATCCAGTTGTTAAAGGGGTGGTTCGGGATTTTTGACATCGGACCTCATTTTTAAGTCAGCCTGGTTGTTATTCATCAGTGGAGACATTTTTAAAAAAAAATTATCCAGTCCTTATATTTGGATAGTTAGCCGATGCTAGGCTAGCGCGAGTCAATGGTATATGTTAGCCAGCCATTAAAAAACATTTTACCCACTCCACAGTGCACCAAACGCAAATCAATTATAACACTAGACTATCGATGTATATGTCCGTTGAAAGAATAATGTTAGAAATCAAACTTACCTTTCATCACATTGCATTAGTTATAATTTGTTCCCTGTAATCATAAGCCTTGTCTACAGCAGCAGCGGAGTGATATTGATTACCTAGGCAACCGAGTGAGCCGGTACACACATGATGCAAGTGTATTTACCTGCCGCTGGCACACTAACGGAGCAAAGTAAAATTCCGCAGCTGCTGAGAAACTAGTTCCTTTGGGATCATTGAGATGAAAGGTAAGTTTGATTTCTAACATTATTCTCTCAGCGGACATTTGCATCGATAGTCTAGTGTTATAATTGATTTGCGTTTGGTGCACTGTGGAGTGGGTAAAACGTTTTTTAATGGCTGGCTAACATATACCATTGACTCGCGCTAGCCTAGCATCGGCTAACTATCCAAATATAAGGACTGGATAATTAAAAAAAAAAAATGTCTCCACTGATGAATAACAACCAGGCTGACTTAAAAATGAGGTCCGATGTCAAAAATCCCGAACCACCCCTTTAAAGCATATGGCACTAGCTGGCGACTCACACAAGACCTGCGTGCCATTAACCAATTAATCGTCCCACTTGTGCCAGTCGTCCCCAACACGCCTATGGCAAGCCGTTTTAGCTTAAATTGTACCCAGCGTTACTCGTCGTAATTGCATTTTTACTAGTAAGAATTAAATTTGAGAGCTACAATTCAGTTCTTACTAGTAGCAATTACAATTAGAGAGCTCTCTAATTCAATTATTACTAGTAAGAATTACATTTACAGAGCTCTCTAATTCAATTCTTACTACAATTCCAATTAGAGAGCTCTACAAATGAATTTTTATTATATGTCTCCATTGACTTCCATTCATTTTTAATTACGGAGCTCTACAAATTGAATTGTTACTAGTAAGAATTCCAATTAGAGAGCTCTCTAATTCAATTATTATTAGTAACAATTCCAATTAGAGAGCTCTCTAATTAAATTCTTACTAGTAAAGCCTGTTTTATACTTCTGCATCGAACTCACGGCGTAGCTACGTCGTAGGCTGTGTTTAGCACGTGTACCCTTCGGCGTACCCTGACGTGCACCTCTCCAAAAATGTAACAACGCGTCAACTCTATGCGGACACAAGCGCTGTGATTGGTCTGCTAGAACCCCTCCCTCGGGTTTCACATGCTCCCTCTGCAAGTGTAATTGCGCGTCAACGCAGACAAAGACGCAGAAGTATAAATGAAAACCAACGCGTTGCCTACTAGACGGTGGGCCGAACGCTGCTATCTGCTTTAGTTTTTTAAATGATAGATCCTCGAGGATAGAGTAGCTGCTTTTTTCACATAAACTAAATCATTTTTTTCTGAACACGTATCCGTTTGTTGGCAGTGTGAAGTCGATCATATTTTTTTGATAACTAAATTTACGTTTAATAAACGGATTAGGCAAACGCGAGGGAGTACTATACATCTAACCAATGAAAAAACGAATTCTATCGTCACGTGACTAACGTCTGCCAATAATATTCATTCAAAATATCCCATTACCACGACTGCAGCGGTCTCTAGCTAGCTACATCCATGAGTAATTTACATGCCATAAAAGCAGGAGCACTTTCTATGGTGTAAAATCTTGGGGAAATCACCATAGAAAACTACACAATCAAACATTTTCCTGCAGGAATCCTATCCGAAGTCGAGAAACATTAACAGCAGCATCCAAGATTCCAGGTGTAATGGCTCCGGTAAGTACTCCGTGTAACTGCTGTTTGTAACTTACCTATCTTATAACGTTAGCTAATGTTAGCTTAGTGCATGAACTCTGTAAACCGTTAACGTATAACGTTATTCCGTTTTATGTTTGTATTTACAGGTAACGTTACACATGTTAGAAATGACACAACGTTACAGATCACAGAGAAGAAAACATTTGTTTTGAGGAGATGCAGAGCTAACGTATTAGAATGTAAACGTTAGCTAGATGTAATTTTAGCAGTGCATGTTAACGTTGACGTAAACACAGTTATTCTATCAGGCTGTAGCGCCGTAAATTAGGATATGAAAGACGATTAAGTTACTAGACAGAGATTGAAGTGAAAAAAATAACATTTATTAAATAAGTTACATACACTAGCTACACAACCCTATAGCTAGTCATGGAAGAGATACCATGTAACGTTATTAGCTAGCTAACGTTACATACGATTACATCACCTACAGACAACCTAACGTTACTAGCTAGGCATGGAAGAGATAACATGTATTAAATAGGTTTACATCAACAGCAGATATCCTAATAGCTAGTCATGGAAGAGATACTATGTATCAAATAACATTACATTACAATATTTATCCTAAATGTTATACATTTTATCAAACAACAACAAAGTAATTAAAACATTTTTTTTTTTTACATTTCTCTTTCCGCTTGCTAGAAAGACGCCTACACTGATACCTAATTTGGGAAGTTCTCACAGTCCACACAAAGACACATGTCTGTACATGGGAGCTCGTTCAATTTGCATGTGCATCTCCCTTTGACACATTGTGTTTTTTTACAGGAGCAGTACACAAGCTCCAAGATGCCGACAGGGGCTGGGGGAAGTGTCATCCAGTCAATCCTAAAGAAGTCTCCCTCAATCTTCCAACCATGGGCCATTGGTGGGGGAACATCAGGCTGACTCTTCAGGGACCTTCTGTATATGGCTGCCTGGTAGTTTGCCCGCTGGGTGTGGTTATGCAAGGCATCCCTGTTTGGTGGTAGACTTCTGTCTGTGCACTTTCCACTCTTGAACAGATGAGACCTTGCATAATTGACATCCCTACAGTCTTTAACGTCATAGAGTGCACACGTAAATGGTTCTGTAGCTTCATACAGATCTGCTGGCAGTTGAAAACCTGTTCCCAGCCTACTCATTGTGGCACAGTGGTCTTCGTTAGAAAGCAGTGTTTTAATTGCCTTCACTTTACCAACGCCATACAGAGCACTTACTGTATCACAGCCAGTGAAACAGTGAAGTCCAATCAGAGCATCTGATATTTTATCACCTAGATGTCTCTGTATTTGCTGTACATGTATGGTGCGTTTGTTTTCTCCTTTACCTGTGTGAAAGTAGATGTTTGCTCCAATTTTCCTGCAGAACGAAATGGCCAATACAAACACATCAGTGTCAGGACTGTTGATCACAATATTTGTGCTGTACTGTGAGGCATGTGCACAGTGAAGCAACAGCCGAGTGTCTGCCTCCTCCTGTATCGTAGACAGTGCTGGCAGTGGTAACACCTCAAGGTCTGTGCCACTGTTGTTTATTCTGATTACGTGACACTCAGAGCCATGTCCAACTACCAATGTAATGTCCTCAATTTGATCTATCCTAGACTTAGACCACGACTCAAAGAAAAACTGTTGCAGTTGCTCCTTGTTGTCACCACAAGACAAAAACTTGGACCATTGTTTTGGTGTTTTCTGGTCAGCTGAATATATTTTAGTCAACTGACATCCTTTTGTAGCTCGTCTGTCTCGTTCCGCGTTCTTTATGCTCATCTGTTTGTAGGTATCAGGGACAAAATGCACAACTTTTGATTGACTTGCTTTGGCTGCATTGATCAGGTACATAAGTACATTGTTGGCAAATCTTCCAAATGTATTTTGGGGTTTCATGGCTTGTACTAGAGCCATTGCATCACACACCCAGGTTGAGCCATCAGGGATTTCAACTGTGGCTGGTGGATTTACTGACCCTTCTAGAAAGTGCATTAATTTGGCTTTGTCTGTTTTTACAATCGAGCCATCAACGTTTGCAATTGCTGCAGGCAAGGGCCCCAGACTATAGACCAGCATTTCCCCTATGTCTATCTTCCTCACTGTTCCAACCACAATAAGCCTTGCGAAGAGATCTCTATCTGCTTTGAGGGCTATCTCTCGGCCTTTCACTTTGGTGACACTTGAGGTAGCTGTGTCCTTAAATGTCTTGAGTTTCATTTTTTTTCAATGGTGCATGAAATTCAACCTCATCTGTGTTGAGACGTTGCTGAAAGAATTCAACAAATGCCTTCTCACCTATTTCCTTTGCATTCAGCAGATCTGCATAGATGGCTTCTGATGCTACCTGACCTTATGTAACATGGTAAAGATGCTCTTTTTCCAGTGTTTGGTCAAATGGGTTCATCATGTGATTTATGGTTGACAGAATGCTCTGAACATCTTTTTCATCCTGTTCCTTTCTTTCCTCATCCAATTCCGTTCTCTTTTTCGTTGACGTGTTCTGCCCAGCCATGTCCTTGACCTCCATTGTGATGGCTGCTCTCTCGTGCTGTGTCAGTGTCCACCTGTGGATTGCACCTTTGTTCAACGAAAAACCTGTAAGCCCACCTTTGGTCTTTGAGTCCCTGTTTGCTGTCTGTTCTATTACCTGGTCACATGCAGTGCCTGTAAAGGCATATGCCTGCTGCCTCTGTGCCACAAAGTCACCTGATTGCACCTGTGTGTAGATTCTTGGATGAGTTTCCTTTAGAATGTTCATCTCCTGCCAGTATGCTGATAAGTATCTACTGTAATTGATTCTGTCGTAGGAAAAGAACCACGGCAGCATGAACCGGATGCTGGAAAGATGCAGACCCCAGCTTGCCTCTTGTGTGGCCCTGATGAATGATAGCAGATCCTCTACTATTTCAATGTAGGAACTCCAAAACTGGTATGTCTTGCTTTCTTGTTGTTTGTTGAATTTGTCATAGCCTTCAAGGATTGTGTTGAACACCTGTGATTCAGTAATTACTTGACATTTTTCTTCAGGAAAGGCACTTTGGAGGTCACCAGCAACTTTTAAAGCAGCTTCACGGCAGTCTTGAGAAAGGGTTTCAAGGTAGGCTTGCCAGCGTAACCTGTGTAGTGCCTCACACATCAACTTGTGGCTTCGGATGCTTCTGTTATATTGGTGACCTGTTATAACTCCCCCAACAGACCCAGCAGCAATAACATCAGCCTCAATCAGAATGTCTTGTAAACCAGCATCTCCAAATCGCTTGCCAATACAGGACAGGAAAGCCATACATGTGTGAAACTCCCCCATTCTAATTGTAAGTCTTTCCTTGTATGTTTCACTCTTCCACCGTATCTCCTGAGCTTTGGCATAGATGGCTTGGTCAAAGACTAGAACTATCTCTTGAAGTTGGAGTCTGTCTGCAATTTCTGTTGATCTTTTAAGGATGTTTTTTACAGTTCCGAATTCTGTAGGACTTGCATCAATCACTGGAAGGTACCCTATGTAGGTTGGTGGTGGAATTGGATCTCCACAGATCACTGTGTTAAAACCAGTCCAGGAAGGAAGGACTTTGCCATGGACTGCAGACTTCATCAGGAAGTAGGCACCATCTAATTTTTGTGCTGATTTCCTGGTAAGGATGTGGGTGTCTCGATTTAGTTCTACTTCTTTTCCAAAATGTTCTGGGCCTGTTCTCTTCCCTCTGATGTATGTCGCAAGGTTAGTAGAGGGTGGATCAAGAGACCTCTTTCTTGTTTTCTGTAAACACTGATGGTCAGGGGTAGGTTCGTTACATGGAATCATTTTTTTTAATTATTATGCCATTTGTATTGTGTGTAGTCCCTTTACCAGACAATGTTTCCTCTCCAAAATCATTATTGTCCCAAACTAGAGTTGCTTGCAACTGTACTTGCATGTTTTGGGGGATGTAAGTGTCACCTCGTAGTATTTGTAGCTGTGCTAAAGCTGTGTCATGTTCAAGTACCTGCGAGTTAGAGGAACAGTGCCCAAGACCATTCAATAAGCCTATCAGCTGAGCTGATCCTGTTATGTGTCTGACAGCCATGGCTAATGCACAATGTTTGGGCATAAGCCATCTCCCTTTCATTGTTAGCTTAATAACATCCTGGCCAATTGACACAATCTTCTCAGCCTCCTCTTCACTAACATTTAGTCCATGAGCCAGGGGGGTTGATTGGTATCATCTGGGGGGCAAATGCTATCATTGTTTTTTTGGCAAGGTATACACCCCTAGTATTAGAAAAATCACGATAGCAGTGCAGGGGTGGTAGCGAAATCACTTTTTTTCAGCTCATGAAGTTACTAACCCTCTAAGATGAATTCCGTTTTTGAAATCTGGTGTATATCTGGTTTAGGCTCATGCTAGGGATTTTGTCAATATTCTATAATATGGTGCTTGGTATCGTTGGAAAGGGGACCTTTTAGGCTTTCATTTAAGCCCAGTACTGAATCTGTCTGACAAACACAGAGGTCACATGACTTCTTTAAACCAGAATAACACACATTTTTTCCCAATTTCCACCTAAACTGTATGCTTTCTTTTATCCCTGTGGCATGAAAGAACACCACAGACACAAAACTCAACAACTTCAATACTCAAGGCACTCTGATGACTCAGAAAATGTATAATATACCTATACTATTTATTTGTGAGAGCCTTAAATTAGACTTGTGCAGCCAGCTCAAGTCTTCAAAATAGAATAGAGCCAATAGAATGGACAAATAGAATACCCTATTAGTCCAGGGCCAAATGGCCTATTTATTCATGTACAGTTGTAATAAAAAGTAATTGTTTCAATAGTGTTGTCAACATAACACTTGTAAGTGGTTTAACAAAATGTTGCTATCATGTATTTTGATATTCACCCACTTTCAGTTAGAATGTCAGAAAGTAGCTCATGCACTGAATGTTGATGGATTTTGACAGTTTGACAAGGTTTTGTCAGTTTTGTGAAAAGATTGTTGGTTCAGTTGACTGGTTATAACTACACTACTAACTATACCATCTTCAATCAACTTCCATTGAGTTCCAGGGGTATTAAATGCAAGTACAAAATCATTTTTCTCTTGTGCTTGTGAATTGGTGGGGAATAGTAGCAGTAGCTAATGTAAGCTTGGTGTTTTTAGCAGGCTAGCTATCTAGCAGGCTAGCTAGCTTGCAGGTTAAACAGTGTAACAGTAACTGCTACAGTGCAGTCAGGGCTCTCAAGTGTCACGTGACAGTCACTCATTTCGGTCTTTTTTCACGCCCTCTCGCCACACATTGTATTTCTCACGCGGAAAAACTATTTATAATATATTTAATATGCCGCAGCGCCCAAAATGTCTCTGGCCGCGCCAGTCTCATTATGGAACCAGCAGGAATCAATCGCTGTAAAAATCTATTATTGTCTATCCATTATAAAAGTGCATCTATCCATTATAAAAGTGCATCTATCCATCATAAAAGTCCATCTGTCCATCATAAAAGTGCATCTATCCATCATAAAAGTGCATCTGTCCATCATAAAAGTGCATCTATCCATTATAAAAGTGCATCTATCCATCATAAAAGTGCATCTGTCCATCATAAAAGTGCATCTATCCATCATAAAAGTGCATCTGTCCATTATAAAAGTCCATCTGTCCATCATAAAAGTGCATCTATCCATTATAAAAGTGCATCTATCCATTATAAAAGTGCATCTATCCATCATAAAAGTGCATCTGTCCATCATAAAAGTGCATCTATCCATTATAAAAGTGCATCTATCCATCATAAAAGTCCATCTATCCATTATAAAAGTCCATCTGTCCATCATAAAAGTGCATCTATCCATTATAAAAGTGCATCTGTCCATCATAAAAGTGCATCTATCCATCATAAAAGTGCATCTATCCATCATAAAAGTGCATCTGTCCATCATAAAAGTGCATCTATCCATCATAAAAGTGCATCTGTCCATCATTAAAGTGCATCTATCCATCATAAAAGTACATCTGTCCATTATAAAAGTGCATCTGTCCATCATAAAAGTGCATCTATCCATCATAAAAGTCCATCCATTATAAAAGTCCATCTGTCCATCATAAAAGTGCATCTATCCATCATAAAAGTGCATCTGTCCATCATAAAAGTGCATCTATCCATTATAAAAGTGCATCTATCCATTATAAAAGTGCATCTATCCATCATAAAAGAGCATCTATCCATCATAAAAGTCCATCTATCCATCATAAAAGTGCATCTATCCATCATAAAAGTACATCTGTCCATCATAAAAGTCCATCTATCCATCATAAAAGTGCATCTATCCATTATAAAAGTGCATCTATCCATTATAAAAGTGCATCTATCCATTATAAAAGAGCATCTATCCATCATAAAAGTACATCTGTCCATCATAAAAGTACATATATCCATCATAAAAGTGCATCTCTTCATCATAAAAGTGCATCTCTTCATCATATTTTATGAAGTATACTTAAGTAATTTTCAAGTATATTTTTTTAAGTATACTTTATGTAGTAAGTATCCTAATATCAATGTGTACTTGTAGTAAACTTTTGTACTATTTCAATACTTTATTCAATACTCTATTTGTAAGAGTAGTAAACTAAGTACACAACTAGGTTTCTCATTTGTAATGCATCTGTACTACAAGTGAACTTATAAGTATACTAGTAGTTTACTATTTTAATACAAGTAGTACATTTTTTAGTTTATGAAAGTACACACTGAAGTGTACTCTCAGTAAACTACTAGTTTCGTAGTTTATACTGCAAGTATACTTGTAAGTTTTCTTTAAGTGAACATAACATTATACTTATAGTTTACTATTTAACAGTACTTTAATTTTAAAAACATTATTTTTATTAGCTTCATGTATCCTTTTTTAATCAACACTTGAAAGTCAGTAAGTTTCATAAAGAAAGGCAGACTGAAAGTATACTTTCTTATTTTAAGTTGAAAAGAAGTATACTAAGTGTGAAAAACACCAAGCTTACATTAGCTACTGCTACTATTCCCCACCAATTCACAAGAGAAAAATTATTTTGTACTTGCATTTAATACCCCTGGAACTCAATGGAAGTTGATTGGTTATAACTACACTACTAACTATGCCATCTTCAGTCAACTGAACCAACAATCTTTTCACAAAACTGACAAAACCTTGTCAAACTGTCAAAATCATCAACATTCTGTGCATGAGCTACTTTCTGACATTCTAACTGAAAGTGGGTGAATATCAAAATACATGATAGAAACATTGTGTTAAACCACTTACAAGTGTTATGTTGACAACACTATTGAAACAATTACTTTTTATTACAACTGTACATGAATAAATAGGCCATTTGGCCCTGGACTAATAGGGTTTTCTATTTGTCCATTCTATTGGCTCTATTCTATTTTGAAGACTTGAGCTGGCTGCACAAGTCTAATTTAAGGCTCTCACAAATAAATAGTATAGGTATATTATACATTTTCTGAGTCATCAGAGTGCCTTGAGTATTGAAGTTGTTGAGTTTTGTGTCTGTGGTGTTCTTTCATAGCCTGGCTGCGCCCTCCTACGCACTTCCGCTCAATTTCATTTTCCTTCAGTACTACGTCTGGGACTGCTGTATATTCTTAGGTTTCCAGAAATCAATTTTTTGTAGGACCAATCAGCGAACAGAGGGAGTGGCTGAGAACGATGACGTTGATGTGATCACACACATGACTAGCGTCGGCCAATAGTGAGCCAACGTGTGGCGTACAACACAGACGCGCTGCTCTATCAAACTACTTGAAAAGACTCGAGGCACAGAGAGAAGGAAATGAATAGTGGAATAAAGTCGTTATTTTTGTTTGTTTTTGCGCACAAAAGGTATTCTCGTCGCTTTATAAACTTTATAAAAGACAGACATCTTATTCTAAACATAATCCTCTGATCATTCGGACTTGTTGTTTCCGGCCGGTTTCGGCGCATGACATTACGTTACGACCACACGTTAGCGATTGGCTATGGCAGATCCTGAGTGACTCTGGGCAGATCCAATAGTTTTAAACTTTAACAGAGAACCCGCCTACAAGGAAGTAAACGTTTCTCAATGGAGAGAGGCCAGACTCTCTGTACAAATGAAATGTACGAGAGTCTGGTAGAACCAGGCTAGTTCTTTCATGCCACAGGGATAAAATAAAGCATACAGTTTAGGCGGAAATTGGGAAAAAATGTGTGTTATTTCTGGTTTAAAGAAGTCATGTGACCTCTGTGTTTGTCAGACAGATTCAGTACTGGGCTTAAATGAAAGCCTAAAAGGTCCCCTTTCCAGCGATACCAAGCACCATATTATAGAATATTGACAAAATCCCTAGCATGAGCCTAAACCAGATATACACCAGATTTCAAAAACGGAATTCATCTTATGCCTCGTTTCCACTGAGCGGTACGGTACGGTACGGAACGGTACGCATTTATTTGCGTTTCCACTATCAAAAGTTGTGAATGGTACCAAAATGCCGAACCGTACCGTACCACTTTTTAGGCACCCTTCTATTGGGGTACCTAGCACAGTGGAACGGTACTAAAAGGTGGAGCTAGACTCACTGCAGGACGTTGATTGGTTGACAGAGAATCGTCACTTGCGCGTGCTACAAGGGGAATGACAACATAAGAAGCGCCATTTTTTAATATACAGTTTAATATAATACTACTGTTACTGTATCACGAAATGTAATTTTAAGAGTTTTTCAGGCGAGAATGTAGTTGTTTAAAGCTCAAATCTGTGGTTTATTTATAAAGATGATTTTTTTTTTTCCCGGTTGTGAGATCCATGCGGTCAGCGGGCGCTCGGCGCTCATGTTTCCCGGCTGGATGAGCCTTTCCTTGGCGTTCGTCGCGGACTCCGACGGTAGTGGTTAAACATAAGATATAATTCGTTTTGTGTAGACCTAACGGGCGATCTTTGGTCTCGTGAATATATAATGAGTTCCCTGTCAATCGTTTTGGCTGAGGGCTAAGTTTAGTTTTATATTAACGTTATTTGTGTTTAACTACTTGTAATGTTAGACTAGAGCGCTGCATTTGGATATTTGACTGAATTGTTTGCTTTATTTCTTATTGTATAGCTTCTTGTACTTTACTTAAACTTTTATATAGGCTATTATTGATAAAACTGAAATTTTACAAAAAGATTTGGTTTCTTGTCATTTTTTATTACAAGATTATCACTGATTATTGCAACATTTGTACAAATGCATATATTGCCTGGAATATGTTTATTTTATTTATTTTTTTAAACGAAAAGAGGTAACGTTAGGGTTGTGTTTTAAATTTCGTTTCGTTATAAATAGAATAACGTATAACGTGCAGTGAATAACGTTGCGCATGAACCACATTTGTGTCCCTATAATGTTTAATTTATTTAAATGAAAACGAAAAGAGGCAGAGTGGTGTTTTATAACATATTTCGTTTTATTGTTGCTTAAAATGTACATACAGAGTAACCGAGATAACCGGTGTATCAGCGACGCTTTTAAGAACGCGCTGTACCATTTGCATGTAGGAGTCGCACATGGCAAGTACAAACTTTGCGTACTTGATATTGAGAAAAGCCTAATGTCGGCGCTTGTCTTCTTGTGACAAACATGTCGAGGAGCAAGAATAAGATCTGCTGCATGTCATCCATTGTAGTTTACTATGTTCTTCTTCGCGCGAAAATGACGTCGATCGAAACACCACGCCTATCAAGTAAGGCTATGTTCACACTTAGCGTCTTTTTTCAAACTGCCAGCGTCTGTTCTACATTATAACCCTATGGAGTAAACCGTTTTTTCAAAAAAGTCCTGAGTGCTTTTTTAGACGCCACCGCCGGCGTCTTTTTAAGTTGAAAAAAGTTCAACTTTTCTGAAAAGAACGCCCTACGTCAAGCGCCTTTTCGACAGCTGACCAATGACAAGCGAGTAGCGAGACCTGTCGTTTCCATAACAACAAAAACAACAAGAAAAAAAAACAATTCGAGAAAAAAAAAATGTCGAGAAAGAGAAAGTTGGCTCTTGCGTTGGCTTTTGAAGTTACCGGGGAGGAGAACGTCTTTGTGAACCGACATTCTCCTCCCCGGTAACTTCAAAAGCCAACGCAAGAGCCAACTTTCTCTTTTTACACTGCCGGAATCCTATTGAGAATGAGGAGATGTCGTCACGCCACAGCGCCCCCCCCTCAGAGACCGCGTCATCCTCCCCTTTCCGCCATTTTGGGAGGATACCCGCCAGCACCGTTCATTGTTTGTATTGGTAGTAGAGGAGGTTGTCGCACTATTTTAGAATGCCTGGAAAACACTGCTGTGTAAAAAACTGCTCCAGTGTCTCACACGATTGTCATGGAAACCGTAGGAACCATGTGTTACAGTTTTTTCATATTTTAAAATTTAAAAGTAAAAAAAAAAAAAAAAATGTTGTTTGGCATTGGTAGTAAGTTTCTCCCTGTAAGGACCCTTCTCTTTTGCCGCATTCTTCTCCATTTCTTCTTAATTTTCTCGTAATTTTTATTATAATTCCTCGAGCCGTCTTTCCTGCTCCGTCTCTGTATTGCTTTTGCACTGTTGCCCCTGGCAACCGATAGCGTATCCTCCCAAAATGGTGGACGGGCTCAATTCGTCACGTGACAGCAAGCTACCTATGAGTATGTCCTCATTCTCAATAAGAAGAAGAAGAAGAACTTTCTCTTTCTCAACATTTTTTGCATCACACAGCACTAGGCTACACTGTAAAAAAAAAACCCGTAAAAAAACGGTAATTTTCTGGCAGCTGGGGCGCCAGAAAATTCCTGTTAAAAAACGGAAAAATACTGTAAAAAAATGGTCTTTCTTCCGGTTGTTTTTATGGAAAAAAACTGTATATTTAACATTGGATTTAGGTAATATGATATAATGTTCATTTACCATCCTATTGAAGTATTAATATCTGTTTTTTACACTGATAACCACCAATCACAGCAGTGATGAGAGTCACATGATCAATCAAAGCTCAACATAAACAGTTTTTCCACAAGAGAGTTAATACTAATATATATAGAAGCTGCACAGTGTCATTCACACAAACATTAAACACCATCATGGTAACACATGAAATTTTAAAAATGCAATAAACATTAATTTAACAACATTAAATGTAACATAAACCCCTAATGTACATAACTGATTAGAAAAAAACGAAGAAAACTATGAAGAAACAAACATAGTTATTTCAACAAAAATACATCAAATGTGAAGTGTCACAGGGAATTGTGGGAATGTCAATTTACGGTTTTTCACTGTAAATGATACAATGAGTTGTTTTTTCACTTTCAAAAACTGTAAATTTAACGGTATGTTACAGTAAAATTACATTAAATGTACCGTTAGATCTATCACAGTTATTTACCGTATATAGTACGGAAACTTTCTGTTAACCAATTAACAGTTTTTCACTGTAGCATTTTTACAGTCTTTTACCGTTAAAATTACGATAATTTTTTACAGTGTACTGTTGCAGCTGTTGTTATAGCAACAAAAGACGCGCTCGGCTGCTATTTGTAACCGAACGCTGCCAGCGTTTTTTTTTTTTTTGCTAAAAAAACGCCGTTGTCAACTTTTTCTTGTCAAAAAAGACGCTAAGTGTGAACATAGCCTAAGGGTACTGTTGGCAGTGGAAACGCTAGCCAGATCATGGTTAACAGACCCGAACCGTACCGTACTGTCCCGTACCGTACCGTACTGCTCAGTGGAAACGAGGCATTAGAGGGTTAGTAACTTCATGAGCTGAAAAAAGTGATTTCGCTACCACCCCTGCACTGCTATCGTGATTTTTCTAGTACTAGGGGTGTATACCTTGCCAAAAAACAATGATAGCATTTGCCCCCCCAGATGATACCGATGGACCAAATTTGGGGCCCTGGCTCATGGACTAATTCACTCTTTCATTGTCAGTAGAGGGATCTGTTGTCATGGCTGTAGTCCATGCAATGAAATTGAAAAGCTTATCTGGGACCAGATTTGATGCAGCTGACATCGTAAGTTGCTGTGCTGTTGGTGGCCATGTGAGTTTGGGTGTTGCCTTACACTTTTCAACTATGGCATCTTTCAGTGTCATGGCTGCATGGAACAAGAGGCGGGTCTCATTTGTGTCATCTGTTTCAATTCTTCTTGTGCTTTCTTCATCTGATGATGAGGATGAAGATGCTGATGACAAATATGATCCAGCTGTGGCAACTTCATCTTGGACCATTTCGTGTGGTGTCAAATCCTCAACATAGACAAAGTCATACCTTGATAGTTTTTGAAACTTTAGAAAAGGATATGACTTTTTTAGTCTCATTTTTAAGGAACCAGATTTGTAAGAGGAGATGTTAATTCCTTCTGTTTCAAGGACACATTTCTTGAACAGTGCATTCAACTTTGATAACTTAAGTAGGGTGACCATACGTCCTGTTTAACCAGGACATATCTGGCCAGGATTTCGAGATCGCCCAAAATGCTCGGGATTCGTCTTTTGCTTTCTACAGTCACCATTCATTATGTTTACATTATTACGTTATTTGACACTGACACGTACGTGCCAGCTTTGCAGGTCATGCATTCTGATTCACACGGATCCCGATCGAGACGAAAACACAGGAATTTTCTTAGCAATGCTTACACGCACATCAACCGATCACTTGTTTAGCGTTCATGTAAACACTACATTCAGATTAACCAATCGGAATTAATTCAGTACTACTGAATCAAAAGGTGTACATGTAAACAAAATGAATGGCGACGAGAAAGCAAAAGCCGAATCGCGGATATTTTGGGCGATCTCGAAATCCCGGCCGGACATGACCTGGAATATGGTCACCCTAACTTAAGCACCTTCCGCTTTCTTAGCAAACTTTCATCCACCACTGTTGTACAGAAATGCTTGTATCCAGTCTGAAACTGGCTGTTTCCTGTGCAGTCATGTTCATCTGTTTTATTTTATACAGAAATACAGTGTAGTTTCTGTAGCATCTGAAATGATACATTGCTTCTGTGGCAACAAGGTCCATTCCACGTATTTGTAATAGAAGATTTTCATCTCTGCGTGACTCCGCTGCAAGAAGCAGCTTACCAGCTGTCAGTGTTTCACATTTCTGAAGATTCTCCTTTACCCTCTTCCGGTTATATTTCTGGGTGAAATATTTATCTCTTCTGCATATTATGCACTGCCTTGGAAGGAGATGTGGTGCTCTTTTTAGATGACCCGGAACCTCTGTTGTGGTTGAGCGGAGAACTCTAACCTCTGTTGGCGTATTTGTGGTGTAGGCTTCTTCATCTAATATATTGTAATGGAAAAGATAAGGGAAAAACAAAACATCCATGTGATGACTGCATGGATTGTAGTAGTAATGCTTTATAGTTTTACAACCTGTATCTAACTAAGTAAAAAATTGTGTGTGTGTGTGTGTTTATTAGACCGTGAACCAATAATTTTACTACGCTGTTTACAACTCTGCTAATCTGTTTCCCCAGGTAATCCCAGATCCTCAGCCCTGCTGTGAGACATCTTCTCGACCTGATCTGACTAAGCACTGAACCATCTATTCTGATGAAACAATGAAAATGCCCTGTGTTTTTCACAGTTCATCATAAAACTCTTTTAATGTTTGGTCATCTGATTGGTGGAGCACATTTTCAGTTGCTATATCTTGAAAAATGTGTCCACTAGATGTCGCTGTGTCTATAGTAGCCTTTTATAAGAATAAATATAATTAACTTAATATGTATGTATGGAATAATTGACGACAGGCCGTTGAATTATTAGAAAAATGTTACTGCTGTGCCCTAATGGTATGCTTTTATTATTCATATTGACGCAATGTGATTACTGTATGCATTTTAATCTGGGCTCATCTAGTTACTCTTACTTTTTTTTTTGTAAGTGCCTCCTAAATGTAAATCCTCATTTATTAGACCATGAACCAATAATTTTACTACACTGTTTACAACTCTGCTAATCTGTTTCCCCAGGTAATCCCAGATCCTCAGCCCTGCTGTGAGACATCTTCTTGACCTGATCTAAGCCCTCATACATCTATTCTGATGAAACAATGAAAATGCCCTTTGTTTTTCACAGTTCATCATAAAACTCTTTTAATGTTTTGCTCATCTGATTAGTGGAGCACATTTTCAGTCGCTATAGGTTGAAAAATGTGTCCACTAGATGTCGCTGTGTCTATAGTAGCCTTTTATAAGAATAAATATATAATAATTAACTTAATATATTTTTCACTATTTCTGAGATGTAAATATCAATCATTTGTTTGGGGTTAAAAGGGATTCTAAGCATTTACACCATGATTAATCCAGACGTATGAGGTCAAACAACTACACTTAGGCTAACCACTAACTTATAAAGCTGCTTTACAAACCTTCAGCTTCCTGTACTGTCTTTTCTTTCTTCTTGTTGGCTCTCTCAATATTTCTATTGTTAGCATACTGCATGTAGCATTCTCTATGGTAGCCAACATGAATTGGCACATCTGGAATGTGGCCTTCTGTGATTTTATATTTTTCCACAGCTTTTTGGGCGATTTGGCTTTCTTTTGTATTTAAATTCACCCACTTTAAAGAACATTGTACAAACTTGATCCAACTTGCTACTGAAAAGGGTATGATGTTTGTTGATGTACAGCTAGTAACATGAACACAACACTCCATATTCAAGATAAATCGTGTCAAATTTGTTAGATATATAAATATAACGTTAGGCCTACAATATGAATTATCGCTATGTCACTCCCGCCCATTTTTCGGGGTCCTAGTCTGGCCGTCTGCGATTGGTTAGTATTTTTACTGACGTTAAAAACTCCAATCCGATTGGTTCAGCTACTAGAGCTGTCCAGCGATTTGCCTAAGATGATTGACAATCAAAACATAAGTTTGTGAAAATATATGATCAAACCAGAATTGCCAACAAATTTTATTTGACTACATATAATTACTTAATATCGTACATAAAAGAAGCTTATACTCTATCGATGGAGATCGATCAACAACACGAAAAACGCGTTCGGCCCACCGTCTATACAGCGTAGAGGCTTCGGCGTAGGTCCGACGCAGAAGTATAAAACAGGCTTAAGAATGCAATTACAGAGCTCTCTAATTGAATTAGTAAAAACAAAACAAATTAAAGATATAATTGCAGAGCTCTGTAATTGAATTAAAGAGCTCTGCAACTGCATTCTTACTAGTAACAATTCAATTGTAGAGCTCCGTAATTAAAAATGAATGGAAGTCAATGGAGACATGACTAGTAAAAATGTATTTGTAGAGCTCTCTAATTGGAATTGTTACTAGTAAGAGTTTTTCAGGTTCGAAAACGCGAGGTGCACAGCACTTACGTCACACAGAATGAGCAGTGTGCTGCGTTTTTTATGTTGCTAGGCAACCACTGAAACAGCTGTCCTGTCAGTCAAGTAAACGTCAAATCAGCCTTTTATTAACTTTATTTACTTTCTGTTAACATTGTGGTAGTTAAGGTTCGTGAAGTCGTTAAGCTCCTGGTAACCCGCGAGAGCACCACAAGTTTATCCTCCATCGTCACACTCTCCAGGCGTTCAAGCAACTAGCTTTCATCACTAAAACGGAAAGCCCGCCTCTCCATTCAATCGATTGGACAATGGAAAAAAACATGATGATGTCGGGCGCTTTTTCTGCTCGGAGTTGCTTTTTTTTCAACTTCAAAAACGCGAGGCGCAGCAGACGGTAAAACGCGAAGCGCAACAGGCGCATAAACAGCGTGCAGAACGCCTGCTGCCATAGGAAACCAATTGAAAACAGGCGCCTCTCACTGCAAAAAACGCGTCAGGTGTGATCGGCCCCTTAGAGAGCTTTGTAATTGTAATTCTTACTAGTAATATTTGGAAAGCTTTGTAATTGTAATTCTTATGAGTAATACTTGAATTAGAAAGCTCTCTAATTATAATTTTTACTAGTAATAATTGAATAAGAGATCTCTCTAATTGTAATTGCTACTAGTAAGAACTGAATTGTAGTGCTCTCTAACTGAATTCTTACTAGTAAAAATGCAATTACGACGAGTAACGCTGGGTACAATTTAAAATAAAATGGCTTGCCATACGCGCCTACTATGATGAATTCCATACCATGTAGGCTACATATGGGGTTCAAAGCATCAAAGGCTTCAAAGTTTTCTGGGACTCATAAATTACTGCAGGTCATCAATACCCGACTGTGCATTTCAGACAAACAGTTGACAATGTTGATTTGCATTTTACACATTTGTGACTACTTGTCTGCAGCTTCAAATTCAGAATACAGGTTTGTGACTTGTCTGCGAGTGCAAATTTCAACATTCAACTTCAGATTTGTATTTTACAGGTTTTCACATTGGAGCTGTGAGTGTAAATGTTCATGTACAAGTACGAATATTTATTGTACAAGTTCTCAAATTCTTGCTACTCTTTTTGCTTTTTTTGCTCGTTTTGCTACTCTTTTACCCTCATACAACGGCATGGCACAAGCATAGACTGTAAAAAAGATGGACGACGCACATTCACTTTCTTTCATTGTAAAAAAGTGAAGGCGCCAAAGTCCCATTATGGCACTGACGTCTTGCACTGATTTGGGACCGGATTCTGCGCAGTGAACGTGAAGAGCCGCGATATCAAGGTCCTGCCCTCACTCTCGCAGAAACCGACGTGTTAGTACAGTTTACTACAGAACTGTCAGCGTGAAATAAACAGTTATGGAAATGTAGAAAATAAAGTTGAAGCTCCGATCTCCTTCCCGGAAATCCTCCAAAAAGCTATCCCAGCAAACACAGAACGTTGTGAAAACGTAACCGGACCGGGCCATATTCGTCATATAGCGACGTAGCCTACCACATGACCTTCCAGCGACTTAAAGGGTTAGTTCACCCAAAAATTAAAATTCTGTCAGTAATTACTCACCCTCATGTTGTTCCAACCGCGTAAGACCTTCGTTCATCTTCGGAACACAAATTAAGATATTTTTGATGAAATCTGAGCCATGACTCACTCCTCCATAGGCTTCTATGTGACCGAAACTTGCTGGCCCAGAAAAGTTATTAAAGAGATCGTTAATATAGTCCAAGTGACTCCAGTGGCTCAATCTTAAGTATATCAAGCGACGAGAATACTTTTTGTGCGCAAAAACAAACAAAAATAACGACTTTATTCCACTATTCATTTCCTTCTCTCTGGACCTCTAGTTGGTTCGCGTAGTGTTTTTGCGCAGCGCGTCTGTGTTACACGTCACCACGTACGCTCACTATTGGCCGACGCCGGTCATGTGTGTGTTGCGTGATGACGTGCAACACAGACGCGCAGCGCAAAAACACTACGAGGCCCAGAGAGAAGGAAATGAAAAGTGGAATAAAGTCGTTATTTTTGTTTGTTTTTGCGCACAAAAAGTATTCTCGTCGCTTGATATACTTAAGATTGAGCCACTGGAGTCACTTGGACTATATTATCGATCTCTTTAATAACTTTTCTGGGCCAGCAAGTTTCGGTCACATAGAAGCCTATGGAGGAGTGAGACATGGCTCAGATTTCATCAAAAATATCTTAATTTGTGTTCCGAAGATGAACGAAGGTCTTACGCGGTTGGAACAACATGAGGGTGAGTAATTACTGACAGAACTTTCATTTTTGGGTGAACTAACCCTTTAATGTGATTACCATAATCGTCGTGGCGACGTTATAGTGGTATGTCGCAAGAATGTAACGAGTACGTCTCAATGACCAAACTCTGGCACGTTGCGAGGACGTAACATCGAAGGACCATTTATTCAGTGTTACTTTGTACAATTACTAAGCCAGTACATTTTGAACATTAACGATTTTTTTTTAACCATGTAAAGTGTTAAGTTATGAGTACAGAAATTTAACATGTCAAATAATTAATAAAAAAAATAAATAAAAAAAACATAATTAATGAATAATGTGACAAGACTAATTCTTGTTCAGTAATAAAAAATAATAGTTGATCATTAGGGATGGGTGTAGTTAACATACCAAGTATCACTGATACTTATCAATACTCTATGACACTCTTCTCTATAATTTGGAGCAAAAACAATAAAGACATAAAAAAAATAGATTCAGCAGTTTCTTTATTATTAATTTTATTTGCAGAAAATGCCATGTTTAATAAAAGTAAAGAAGCTACAGAAGAAGGTGAAATGCAGAAAAGAGAAAGAAGAATATACAGAAAATAATTTCTAAGGATAACAGAATTTATGTTTTAGGTTTACATAATTCATTGAATAGCCTATTTATAAGGAAACATAATTATGAGTTACCTTATCAGTCACGGCCGTACGTGCGCTTGAATATTCTGTAGATCGCGATGCATGCTTTTGTTTTCCGTGTCGAGTGTTCGGTGTTGCTTTCTCTGAAAATGACACGTTCGTTTCGACAGGTTTTCGAAACTGGAAAGCAGCATAACGTGATCGCGGTCTTCAAAAACATGCGTACAGCCAAGCTCTACAAGCCTCGCCCTCATGGACAGAGTTTTGCCGCCGACAGGTGTCGGGGGAGACCGTAGCATGTTTGCTCGGCCCCTATAACAGATAGAAAAAAATCGCTATTACATCAAAAGCATGGCAGGTGTTGTGAAGTTCCCAGCAAACACATTTACGTTGTGGCAACGTCTGTGGCACGTTGCATTTCTGCTATGGCAACGTCGCTGTCTACGTGCTTGCAACATTGTAACAACGTAGAATTGTATTATACTTTCGCCTGGCTCCGCAGCGCGAGTCTCCGCAGACTGCGCGCGCACCTCCGCAAACGGACGAGGCGTTTATACTTGACGCGCTCGCCGTTGTACTATTCTGTGAAACGATAGGGGGCGACTCGAGTAATTGTCCTCTAAACCATCAGGAATCAGCGGTGAGAAGAAGAAAGCTATACACGTGACAATGTTTATTTTAGTACACCACCACCAATACCACACTACAAAAAGAATCGTGTAAAACCCAGTAAACCCTGAGATTATTACTTGTGACAATAAAACAAAATATATGGATATGAGAATGTGTATACAACATAACTAAATTAACGATCTCTTACATATTTTCTAATTTCACTAAACATTTCATTAAGTTTTGTGAACATTTTTATTAAACATGGACCTTTATGTTCTTTAAAAATACTTTTTATGCTATTGTATGGTCATTTTTAAAATGTAAGCAACTCATTTAGACGTGCAAACTGGGTGCCAGTGTGGTGAGAAGTTCGAGCTCGGCCAGATTCGGTTCGAAGTCGTTCATCTTCGGATGCGGCGCCGCGAGCGTTGTTACAAAATCTGCCGTGCACACCGCCAGGCGAAATGGGCCCTTGCGCACCCAACGCGCGCGACCGCCCACTCCGCGATGACGTCATTTTTGCCGCGCGCACCTTCGCGCTCGTGCGGATGCGTCGAGTATAACCCCTCATTTACACTGCACACGTCTGCGGTGCATTATGTCTGCGACAAGGTTTTATTCCGTCCTCCACGCAGTGCCAACTCACACCAGGAGCACTTCAGAAGCGGAGCGACTGGATGCGCGAGACCACGTGATTTGCCTGTCCGACGTGGTTTTTCTTGATTTTTGGGTTTCTACCATACAGTCTATGGTTTCTACCAAGGATATTGGTGTGTAATACATTTGGGTTTTTGCCCAAATGTTGTTTATTTTGAATTTGACAATGTTTTTTTTACTTTTATTTTTTGTATTTCCGGTGCGACTTGGACGCGAGTCCGTCAAAGATAGACTAGGCGCCTATATTTAGCGAAGCGGCGCGGAGAGCCGCTTCTGGGAAGCTTCTGAGACGCGCCGCGGCCGGTGTAAACACAAGCATTGACTAGAATGGGCGCGAACAGCTCCGATAGCCGCGTCGCAGCCGTAATGCGCCGCAGACGTGTGCGGTGTAAATGAGGGGTAACGCCGGTTTCACACCGCAAGCGTCAGCGGCGCGTGAGCAGCGCGTATTTTTTCCGGCGTCCATGTTATTCAATGAGTGCATTCACACCGCATGCAGAAGCGGCGCGGCAGCGCGTAGCAGGAGCAGAGCAGGAACAGCAGTGCAGCGATAGTTTCGGCGCCCAGTCTATTTTTAACGCGCCGCTTACGCTGAATTAAAGTGACAATGCATTGATCATGGGCAAAATACACCAGTGTGTTATCCAAAAAGTGCATTGATGATATCTATTGTGTTTTACACAGTCAATCAAATGATCAACAGCAATTTAAAAATAAAATAAATGTCCAAAAACAAACTTGTTGCCCGAACAATAAAAACAAAGATGAACCAAAAGTTATATAATTAAATTATTAATAAAATAAGCTTCTTGACAAGTCTTTTCTCTTAAATGTATTTGAAAACGAAATAAAGCAATGCCAACTTATCAATTATAGAGTAGGCTACTCTGTCTACACAACCCGCGGTTCAGCCGCGCGTGACAAACGCTGCCAGTGTGAAAGCAAAACGCGCGTCTCCTGCTCCTGCTCACCATACTCCTGTGCTGCTTATGCTCTGCTAACGTGTGCAGTGTGAAACCGGCGTAAAAGACGCGACAGGGCTGTAGCAACGTTGCTACGCGACATTCAGCAACTGAGAGACGACGTTCTGACAATTTTTTGTTTTTATGCTAGATAGGCCTATAGATATCCCCCATTTAGCATTTTATGTTTTGAGGTTAAATTTTAATTAGTCAAATGTTAGATAATTATATAGTTTTTTAAAATATTGTTTATCCTTATTATTATTTATGGGGCTATCAGTAAATTAGCCTGATTATAATCAACACCTGCAAGTGTACACTTCGAAGAGTAAAAATTACAGAAGGTTACGTTAATTCAACTTTATTAAAACTTATTACTATATGGTAATCAAATTGCACTTCCAAAAGTCATATATCTGTGAAAAAAAGAAGAAAAAAAAAACTAAATAAATTAATATAACGTTACACATTTATTTTAAGTAGGCTATAATAAATAAAACATAAAAAGCAAAGATCAGAACATTTAATGAACAAAACCGGTTCTGTACATGGCAGACAGTAGTCGAAAGCCGGATGATAATGTTCGGTAACGTTAAACGTAACCAGTCCAGGAAACATCCACAAATCCAGAGGAGCAAAGAAACGAATGAGACTAAATAGCAGACAAATGAAATGAAAAACTAAACAGTGCAAGCGAGCTCGGCTACATTAGTCACATTAGAAAATGAAGTTGTAGGTTGTGTTTGAATAATTACGTATTGTAGTGTGTCGTTATTGGCTGATTACATGACTGCTTTGATGGCATGCACCTGTGAAGGGAGTACAAAGGGACTTTAAAAAAAGAGGTGTGGTGCAACCGGGTAGAGCTGGGGTGGTGACCTGTTGAGAACGTTTTGGCTGTCTCTCGGGGATAATAGGTCCTCCGGAGATGAAGATAGCTAGTTAGCTAGCTGCCTTGGGGTGAGATAGTTGAGTTGTAGAGGGGGGGAATTAGTGTCACCGATTACCTCAGAATATTGCTCGGCTGAATGCCCACGTGCTACCGAGATTCTATGAATGAATGCCCACGTGCTACCGAGATTCTATGAATGAATGCCCCCTTGCTACCGAGATTCTATGAATGAATGCCCACGTGCTACCGAGACTTTATGAGTGCCGTGACGCATACGACGGATGGATTGTATGAATGAACTTTAAGTTCCGCCCCTGGACGGTAGAGTTACGTCTTCGGTGAGAAGACGGGTTGCTGCTCGCACTACTCACCCCCTACGGATGAGTCTTCTCTGCCCCGCGAGAGGGAAGTGTTTTTAATCTATTCCTACATGAATTGTTTGACTGTGTATTGTGTAACGGACAGCGGGTTGGAGAGGGAGGTTGGGGAATTGAGAACGGAGGAAACACGCCTTCCGTGTGTTTACTGTGTGCTGTGCAGGTTGGGGTGTTATGTTGAGTATTAAACACTGTGTGACGTATTGAGCGTGAAAACTCACTGTGTGTATATGAAGTGTTGTGCCTTGCGGAGTTTCCCGTGTTTCTCTTCCCTGGCTCCATATCGGCTCTGTACCCGTATAATGAGTTTTAGCCTCTCTATTTTGAAATAAAGTGTAAATTATCTTTGATTAAACCGGCTGGCTGTTCTTTGACCACCATAGGGCTGTTTTGAGGTTTATTACACTGGTGGCAGCGGTGAGATCAGCGCTGATTGCGGATCTTATAAACTTCATTGAACTTTTTTTTTTTTTAGCCTACGGTTTGTCAGAATGTTAGAACCGCAAGAGGCGGCCAGCGGTAGTAATGCCGTGCCGGAGGCAGGTGTTTTTTTGGGGGAGAGAAATGTTGCGCCTCGTCCTATTTTTATGCCCGAAACATTTACGTGTACAGGGCGTGAGTGGTCTGATTGGGCAGAACAGTTCGAAATGGCTGCGGAGATTAACGGCTGGGATGATGTATTAAAGCTCAAATTTATGTCTTTGCTATTGTCAGGTCGTGCGCGGGATATTTATTGCGGCTTGCCAGATGAGGTTCGGCGAAATTTCAGTCAACTGAAGGTAGCAAGGGGTAGATGTTTAGAGCCCTGTGAAAGTACTGATTGGAATCGCGTGAGCTTCTCCTCGCGCAAGAGGCAGCCAAATGAAACCGTGCGCGAGTTTGGAAATGCTTTGAGGCGGTTAATTTCGAAGGCATATCCGTCCGTGGATAATGCCACGAGGGACTTATTGGCTCGAGATCATTTTGTGGCCCATATAGGTTGTGCTGATACGCGTATTCATCTGCGTAGTGTGAAACCAGCCACGTTAGAGGGGGCTATTAATCTGGCGTCCGAACTTGAATTAATTCGGAGTTTGGAACGAAATAGTGCTCTCCCAAATGCAAAAGTTTGTGGTGTGGTAAATGATAATGTTGGGCCAGCTAGAGATGGGCAAATTCAATCTTTAATGGGCATGGTAGAAGGGCTCCGTCAAGAAGTAAAGACTTTGCAGAGTACTGTTAAAATACTACAAGATCAAGTAACAGGGAATTCGGTTGCTCCGCTTAGTCATCAGGCTGATTATGCTGCAAATAGACGAGATGCACGGACTTTTAAAACTGATAGTGCACGAATAGACTCACAAAATAGAGATAAGACTGAAGCTTGTTGGGAATGTGGGTGCACTCGTCATTTCAAGAAAGATTGCCCATATGTGTCGGGAAACGGGAGGGGGCGGGCCCGGTAGACCAGGAGCCCGCCCCTCTCTCTGTTGCGTCTATGTTTGGGGGAGTATGTCAGTCCCAATCAGAAACAGGTGGAGTTTATGTGTTGGGTAAAGTTGGGGGGGTGGAGACCCGCTTATTGGTGGACACAGGGGCACAAGTATCAATCGTACCTAAACCGTTTTGGCTGGAGGCAACCGGTGGAGGGGGTGATTTAGTAGAGTATAGGGGTAGATTGAAGGTTGCTAATGGAGACCAAATGGAAGTTATAGGCCAGTGGGAAACCACTTGTCAATTTGATTCTCTGACAGTAGTGGTTGATTTTGTAGTGGCAGATATTAGCCCCGGTGAAGTGTTACTGGGCAGTGATTTTCTAGTCAAATTCGGTGCAAAACTGGATTTGAAAGAATTATGCTGCTATTTGATGGGGAAAAAAATTCCTGTACAATTGCAAACTGACTTTTTAGCTCCTTCCATGCCAGTGGTAGTTTGTGGGGATACCAGGATACCACCACGTAGTGAAGTGATAATTTTGGGGTCAGTGGAGGGAGCGCCGCCAGGAAAAATAATAGGTATGCTGGAGCCCGGCTCTTCTCTGTCTCGTTATTGTGATGTATTAGTGGCACGTGTGGTGTGTGTAGTCACCGCTGGCGTTATGCCAGTTCGTGTTATTAATGTAACCAAGGAAGCTCATACTTTACGTGATGGAATGAAAATTGGGGTGTTGGCTACAAATGTAGAGGTGGGGGAAGGTGCAGAGGAAGTAGATGAAGGGTGTGACGGGAAGATCGTGTGGTCGGCGGATGCTTTGATTTCTCATTTTGGGTTAGACTCTAGAGGGTTTAATGTAGAACAAATGCAGGCCATTCGTCAAGTGTTAGAGCGTTATAACCAACTTTTTAGTACAGGGGATACTGATTTGGGTAGGACGCATCTTATTCGCCATCAGATTGATACAGGAGTTGCTAAACCTATTAAAATGGCCCCTCGTCGGGTCCCGCTTCATTTACAACAAGAAGTGACTGATCACATAAAACAAATGTTAGACAATGGCATTATTCAGCCTTCGTGTAGTCCTTGGGCAGCTCCAGTGGTACCTGTTAGAAAAAGAGATGGCAGTCTGCGTTTCTGTATTGATTATAGGAAACTAAATGAGGTGACACAGAAAGATGCCTATCCGCTCCCAAGGATAGATGATGCGTTGGATAGCTTGGCAAACGCGTGTTGGTTTTCAACCCTCGACCTAGCCAGTGGTTACTGGCAGGTTGAGGTTGACTCGAAAGATAAACCCAAAACGGCTTTTGCTACACGACAAGGTCTTTTTGAATTTAATGGTCTTAGCTTTGGCCTGTGTAACTCCCCTTCCACTTTCCAAAGGTTGATGGATTTGGTTCTGGCAGATCTTCAGTGGACTACGTGCTTAGTATACCTTGATGATATAATTGTTTTTGGTAAAACATTTCAGGAACACCTGGGGCGCTTGGAACAAGTTTTTGGGAACTTGTATAAGGCCAATTTGAAGGTGAAACCCTCCAAATGCAATTTATTTGCAAAACAGGTATCCTATTTGGGTCATGTAATTTCAGCGGAGGGCGTTAAGGCTGATCCTTCTAAAGTTGAGGCAGTGAGGGGGTGGCCGGTCCCTAGAAATCAGACCGAGGTTTGTAGTTTTCTGGGACTGGCCTCTTACTACCGTCGCTTTATGAGGGGTTTTGCGGAGATTGCTAGGCCCTTACACCAATTGACGGAAAAGGGAAAGAAATTTCACTGGGGAGAAGATTGTCAAAGAGCGTTTTTTACACTCAAGTCATGTCTTATATCAGCCCCAGTTTTGGCCTATCCCGATCCCGTGAAACAATTTATTTTGGATACCGATGCTTCAGATGTTGGGATAGGTGCTGTACTATCCCAGGTAGAGGGGGGGATGGAATGCGTAGTGGCCTATGCAAGTCGAGCCCTGACAAAACAAGAACGCAAGTATGCTACCACCAAAAAGGAATTGTTGAGTATGGTGACGTTTATGAAACATTTTAAGCATTACCTTTTAGGGGCAGAGTTTGTGCTGCGTACAGATCACAATTCCTTGCGGTGGTTACATAATTTTCAAGGAATTGAAGGACAGTTGGCCCGTTGGTTAGAACAGTTAGCAAGTTTTCAGTATAGGATCGTTCATAGGCCAGGGAAACAACATGCTAATGCAGATGCTTTATCGAGATTGCCGGGCCTGAGTGTAATTCCGGGTCATGTGTCAAACCAGATTGGGGGTGTGGCGATTGAGGAAAGTTGTCCTGTGAGAGTAGTGCAAGTGGCTAAAACGAATGTAGGGCTAAAACCTGGAGAAAGACTGGAAGACGATATGGTTAGGTTGCAGAGGGAGGATAATGAGTTGGGGCAATTATTTCAGCTGCTAACTAAGCCATTAAAGGAGTGTGGGGAGGTAAGAAACTACCCTGAGCTGCAGAAATTTGGAAGGGTGTGGGATCAGCTTCGGATACAGGACCAGTTATTGGTGCGAGTCCCTCCACAAAATTCTGATGCAGCTAATAAAGTACAGGTGGTGCTTCCAAAGTGTTTGGTTCCAAAAGTGTTAGCCATGTTGCACAATGTGGTTACAGGTGGCCATCTGGGGGTGCAAAAACTACAAGGAAAAGTTAAAGATCGGTCCCGATGGCCCCGGGGGGGCCCTGATGTGTCCTTCTGTCATGTCTCGCCCTTATGAGCGTGTGGCTCTGGATATTTTGGGCCCACTTCCCGAAACCGTTGATAAAAATCGGTATGTTTTGGTGGTGGGAGACTATTTTTCTAAGTGGACAGAAGCTTTTGCTTTACCAAATCAGGAAGCACGATCAGTTGCTAAGGTGTTAGTGGAGGAGTGGGTTTGCCGCTATGGTGTCCCTCGCAGCCTTCATTCTGATCAAGGCAGAAATTTTGAGTCTACTCTTTTTCAGGAACTTTGCAGATTATTGGAGATCAATAAGACGCGTACGTCCTCCTATCATCCTCAGTCAGATGGGCTTATTGAGCGTTTTAACAGGACTTTGCTTTCTATGCTATCAATTTTCGTGGATAAGAATCAACAGAATTGGGATTCTTTATTACCTTATGTAATGATGGCGTATCGTAGTAGCGTCCATGCCACTACTGGCTTTACCCCTCATAAAGTGGTGTTTGGGCGGGAAATGGTATTACCGGTGGATATAATGTTGAATGTGAACTTGGAAGAGGCTTTTGAGTCTCCAAGTGAATATGTGCAACGTATGGCAGGGATTTTGTCCACTGTTGTTGGGGCAGTACAGCAACATCAGTTACAGGCTTCTTCCCAGCAGAAAAAGTATTTTGATTTTCGGGCTCAAGTACAGTATTATTCAGTGGGAGAACTAGTCTGGGTTCGAAATAAGGCTCGGAAGAAAGGGGTTTGCTTTAAATTGCAGAGATGTTATAAGGGCCCCTTTAAAGTAATCGAGCGGTTATCTGATGTGCTGTATCAGTTACAGTCAGTTGAGGGAGGGGCTACTACGGTTGTTCATTACAATCGGTTAAAACCATATGTTTCTCAATCTGTTTCAGAGAGCCTGGAGGGGAATGATGAGTCGGTACAAATACCGCAGCAATTGGTTGACCCGTCGACCCTTCAACAATTGCCCCCGGTCATGGCCGATAGATCGCCATCTGCAGAAGGACAATCTTGCCCGGTGGGAACAAGGGAAGGAAATCTTCAACATGGCTCACCAGTGCCTTCAGTGTGGTCAAGGTTGGAGTATAGCCTGGGATCTACAGTTAAGCCTTTATATGATGGAGGAGGCTCTGCCCAGAATATTACAACTTCTGAAGAGATGGGTCGACCTCCACGACAGAGGAAGTTGCCGGTTTGGACTAAGGATTATCATCTTGACTCGAGGACGAGTTCTTCTGGACTAGTGGGGGAATAGTGTAGTGTGTCGTTATTGGCTGATTACATGACTGCTTTGATGGCATGCACCTGTGAAGGGAGTACAAAGGGACTTTAAAAAAAGAGGTGTGGTGCAACCGGGTAGAGCTGGGGTGGTGACCTGTTGAGAACGTTTTGGCTGTCTCTCGGGGATAATAGGTCCTCCGGAGATGAAGATATAGCTAGTTAGCTAGCTGCCTTGGGGTGAGATAGTTGAGTTGTAGAGGGGGGGAATTAGTGTCACCGATTACCTCAGAATATTGCTCGGCTGAATGCCCACGTGCTACCGAGATTCTATGAATGAATGCCCCCGTGCTACCGAGATTCTATGAATGAATGCCCACGTGCTACCGAGACTTTATGAGTGCCGTGACGCATACGACGGATGGATTGTATGAATGAACTTTAAGTTCCGCCCCTGGACGGTAGAGTTACATCTTCGGTGAGAAGACGGGTTGCTGCTCGCACTACTCACCCCCTACGGATGAGTCTTCTCTGCCCCGCGAGAGGGAAGTGTTTTTAATCTATTCCTACATGAATTGTTTGACTGTGTATTGTGTAACGGACAGCGGGTTGGAGAGGGAGGTTGGGGAATTGAGAACGGAGGAAACACGCCTTCCGTGTGTTTACTGTGTGCTGTGCAGGTTGGGGTGTTATGTTGAGTATTAAACACTGTGTGACGTATTGAGCGTGAAAACTCACTGTGTGTATATGAAGTGTTGTGCCTTGCGGAGTTTCCCGTGTTTCTCTTCCCTGGCTCCATATCGGCTCTGTACCCGTATAATGAGTTTTAGCCTCTCTATTTTGAAATAAAGTGTAAATTATCTTTGATTAAACCGGCTGGCTGTTCTTTGACCACCGTAGGGCTGTTTTGAGGTTTATTACAGTATCTTATTTAGCTGAGGTAAACAAAACGCAATACTCACGTAGACTTGCTCGATGAAGAACGAGACAACACAATGAGGCAACGGGCGGTTGAAATTTAAAAGTCTGATTTTCGCGCTTCAGGGCAGTGACGAGTACATATGCAGTCCAGTGGATGTCAAGACACCGTTGGCACAACCTTAAGCAATGGCCCTGAACGGTGGTTTAATGTCAACATTGTGACAACGCTGTAACAACCTTCACCACAGCGTATTTATAGCAACCTTTTGGCCATGTTGATAAAACGTTGTTAGAAGGTTGGCTACGTCGTGCCAACGTTCTGTGTTTGCTGGGTTTATCCGTCAATGGGCTTCCACTAGGCGGGGATTGTGAAACATGTGATAGTGAGGAAGATTGCATAGCTGCGGGGCTTTTTGCCTAGTTGTTTAAATACACGTTGGAAAAAGATAAATACCTGGCTGACATTACATCAGGTAGCCTATCCACAAAATGCAAAGTAGGCTACACTTCCAAAACCATCCAGAATGAAGTGATTGAAATTTTGGCATCCATGGTTCAGAAAAGAAAAGAAAAAAAAAGAAAGAAATATGACACTGCTGATTCAGCTGCATTCTGTTTAAAAAGTGATGGCACAAGGGATCGCGGTGCAACAATGAAAATGTGTCCGTTATAATTCGTTTTGTGTGCAATGGTGTGCCAGAGGAACATCTTGGCTTGTTAGAACTCCAGCAGCTTGATGCAGATTACATCACTACTGGAATATTACAACACGTCTGGCAGGCATATCCCCTACATCCACTGCTATAACCACCAGCTTCATCTCACCGCACCCTTTAATTCTATACTTCACAAGTCATAACCTGCAGACACAACACATGAATGCAGAACGACGTTCAGGGTATGAAGCAACTTTGTGCGCGACGCCTACTTGACAATAAAACCGACGTCAGTACCGAACTAAGCATTGCTGGCTATTTAGGGACTGAATAAGTTACTGGATGACATAACACAGGGACAATGTGACGAAGGACGACCTTTTTCAGGCAGATAAAACTGGCTGCTTGAGAATCAGCCAATCAGGAGCGTCACTGCGCTCTGCGGCTCGCGGAAGCAGACAGTTTCAGTTTCAGTTTCGGAAGGGTTTGGAAGAGAGCGCTGGCATTGAAAGACTGTGCAGTTCATATTCATATTTAGATAATATAAGCGTTGCTGTACTTATTTACAACAAGTTCCTAGTATTGTGTGCGTGCAACTACCAGTAAGTATACTGAAGTTTGTTGTTGTTTTTACCTCACAATAATGTCGTGACATGTTGTTGCTTATTGTCGTTTAATGGTGGAGCTTCGCACTGCTCGTGTGTTTAATTGTTGAGAACGCTGTTAATTAATGGAGGTGTTTCTCTGTAAGCCTTACGTGTTTCAATTGAAATAATGTCTGTAGTTATTGCACAATGTGTAACGTTGTTTATTTAAGGAGTAATTCTGCAGCTCATAATTATTATATGTTCAGCTGTATTTAGTATGTTGTATATTGTTGCAGTTAATGTGCAGCAAATTAATCTTTGAACAGGGATATAGTGTCACGGGGTGACAAACAGCCCCGGAACAATTCCCCTCTGGAGAATTGTTCCCGTCGGGACGTTTTCAGCGTAACACCATCCCCGGACCTGTATGAGTGTTTGTCGTCATGACAACTAAACGGCAGATTGGTGACAGGTGTAAGGGCTTCACGCTGAGTGTTTGATTGAGACCACTCCCGCTTCTTGACAGGATAAAAACACACAAGGAAGAGAAGGCTGTGTGGTGCTGTGTGGTGTTGCGCTGTTTTTCTGCCCGTTGATCTGGATTGTTCTTCCCCCTGATTGTTGGTGGCTTCTCTCCCGTGGGGATTTGTTTATGGAACTGCAGTTGAGGGGTCGTCCTGAAGGAAAAGGAGTGTTATTTGAGAGGACTCGGGGACGGTCAAGAGGAGTGAAATTCGCTGACTGAGCTGGGGAAGAGAGAGATGAGTAGTTATCAGACTGAATCTCATAACTGCATGTGTTTTACACTAAATTGGGTATTGGATTGAAGTGTTTGGAGCATGTGTACACCTTTCACAGAGTGAAATATTGATTCCTGTTGATTTCCTCATCTCCTCTCTCCGATTGGAGTCCAGCAGAGTGAAGTCCGTCTGTGACTGTGAAGACCAATCTCTCGAGTGTTCTGTTCCGCCCCTGGCGATCCTCAGTCCGGTAGTCCAGGAGCTGTGGGTGAGTGCTGGCCTTATGCGCACTGGAAGAGTGGAATTGTAGTGTGTAAATTGACGTTTCCCCTCACGAATACATGTTTAGAGTTGGATTGCAGTGTGTGTGTGTGGAAGAATACCTGTTATTGCCCCGCAACTGCCCATGTGCCCTGGGGAATCTACTATTTACCATGAGAGCTGAGTGAGATTGCTTACATCTACGTGCGGTGTTCAGAGAGAAGAACCTCTGTGAGATAACGTTCACCCCATGTGAGAACTGTGTAATTGCTGTTGAGAACTGTACACTGCTGTTGAAGTTGATTCTGTCTGTCCTAGAGAAGCCCCGTTCAGCCTGCGACTGAGTCTGCTGCAGCTCTAAGCCTACCTGCATGGTGTGAAGTTATCTGTCCCCTGCAACACACGTGAGAACTATACACTGCTGTTGAAGTTGATTCTGTCTGTCCTAGAAAAGCCCCGTTCAGCCTGCGACTGTGAGTCTGCTGCAGCCCTAAGCCTACCTGCATGGTGTGAAGTTATCTGTCCCCCGCAACACACGTGAGAACTGTACACTGCTGTTGAAGTTGATTCTGTCTGTCCTAGAGAAGCCCCGTTCAGCCTGCGACTGTGAGTCTGCTGCAGCCCTAAGCCTACCGGCCTGGTGTGAAGTTATCTGTCCCCTGCAATACACGTGAGAACTGTGCACTGCTGTTGAAGTTGATTCTGTCTGTCCTAGTGAAGCCCCGTTCCGCTTGCGACTTGGAGTCTGCTGCAGCCGAGCCTTGATCTCTCTACTTACCTGTGATACTCACTGGTCCGACGCTCCCCCACTGTGAGTCTGACGCCAGTCTGTGAAGGAAGTGATCTCCGTTCTCTCTACTCACCTGTGATATCCACCTGTCCGGTGCTCCCCCACGGTGAGTCTGACGCCAGTCTGTGAAGGAAGTGGCCTCCGTTCTCTCCACTCACCTGTGATATTCACCTGTCCAACGCTCTCCTACTGTGAGTCTGACGCCGGTCTGTGAAGAAAGTGATCTCTGTTCCCTCTACTCACCTGTGATATTCACCTGTCCAACGCTCTCCCACTGTGAGTCTGACGCCAGTCTGTGAAGGTAGTGGTCTCTGTTCTCTCTACTCACTTGTGATATTCGCCTGTCCAACGCTCTCCCACTGTGAGTCTGACGCCAGTCTGTGAAGGAAGTGGCCTCCGTTCTCTCTACTCACCTGTGATATTCACCTGTCCAACGCTCTCCCACTGTGAGTCTGACGCCAGTCTGTGAAGGAAGTGGCCTCCGTTCTCTCTACTCACCTGTGATATTCACCTGTCCAACGCTCTCCCACTGTGAGTCTGACGCTAGTCTGTGAAGAAAGTGATCTCTGTTCTCTCTACTCACCTGTGATATTCACCTGTCCAACGCTCTCCCACTGTGAGTCTGACGCCAGTCTGTGAAGGAAGTGGCCGTCGTTCTCTCTACTCACCTGTGATATTCACCTGTCCAACGCTCTCCCACTGTGAGTCTGACACCAGTCTGTGAAGGAAGTGATCTCTGTTCTCTCTACTCACCTGTGACATTCACCTGTCCAACGTTCTCCCATTGGGAGTTTCGCCGGTTCATACTCGCGGCGGTGCTGCTCTGGGTCCCTGGGAAGGAGAGGACAAGGAATTTTAGACTAGGACTTCTTAATTGCTTTTTAATACAAAATAAAGTTCTTATTCCTTTTACTCCTGCCTCCTGCCTCCTCCTTTGATACGCTCCTCTGGGTGATAGTGGTTTAGGGGTGGGTGCAGTCTGGTTTGGCCCACCCCGACCTGTGACAATAGTGTACTACTGCATTTCTAAGTTTGTATTTGCTTAGTAATAAGCATTTATTATAACATTGCATTTAAGTCATAACAAAAACTATAATTTAATCTCTTGATTGTGTTGTTTTATTATATACCTGCTAGGCATATAATAACTATTTGACATTTTATATAGAGAGTCTATATTTACTGATTTATGCCTGTATCTCTGTTTCAGAACCACACACAGATTTAAACCTTTATTTCAATAAATCACCTAAACGGAACATCTTGTCTGCATTCGAATCGATGCCCCCTGGTGGTCACAATCTTTTAAAGACCAGTCAAATTATACAGTCCTTTCCAATCACCAAAACATTTGGTCCTTCGAGCCGGATTCCGCGTGGTCACCGTGGGATTGTTCAGAGATGTTCTCAGATCAGTATACACGCCCAGTAGATGCCCGACCCCGCCGAGAGATCCGTCGACCAGCCTGGATGGAAGACTATGACATCCCCCTCCAAGCATTGCAGCCGCCCTCTCGTTTGCCTCATCAATCGGCTAACCTGTCAGAGCAACAGCGGCCCTACGAAAGTATGGTGAGATTCCCAGAGAGACACGCCAGGATGACGCCTCTCACACCACCACTGCTGCATGAGGACGGGAGTGTCATGCGGGGAGCGGAAGCTGTCTATCCACGCCAGTTTGAGTATACAGAACCCCTCTTTCAGAGTACGCCTGCCTCTGCCCAATCGAGGCATGCCCCAGAAACAGCGCCTGAGGTCCTTGAAGCTCTTTACAAGCTGAGGGAAGATAATCAAAGGCTGCAGCAACAGGTAATGGATATGCACAGGCGACTTGATGCCCGTACTTCCCCTCCAGACCTACCAGCACTGCGACAGACAGCCCTTTCTCCTTTCCCTACACCAGCCCCCCTCCAACAGCAGCATAACATAGAGCTGGATGGCGGTGCTTACCAAACCATGCCAATCCCGCCACCTGTGCAAGTTGGTGGTCACACTCTGCCTACGGGTGATGACGACTGGCCACCGCCACCACCCCCAGTAGCAGACAACGTTTATCAGCCACCATCACAGGACCTTATGGCAGAGCTCATAACAGCACTGAAAGACCTTAGGATGACCTGTCAGCAGGAGTCTCCCAGACGCCCTGAGCCCCATCATCTAGTGCCCAGGGTACAGACACCAAAGTACTGTATACCCTACACCCCACAAAGATGTGAGTCGCTGCCCGAAGAGCTGCAACCCTCTTACCACCATGAGACAGTGTACCGCGGGCCTAAACCGACAATCCCTGCATTCACCAAAGGGGATCCGAGAGAGTTCGCCAGACTTAAGGTCGCTCTGGAGAACCTACTGCCTGTGGACGCTACAGAGCGCTTTAAATACCAGATCCTGGTGGACCACCTGAAGTATTAGGAGGCACTTCTAATAGCGGACTCATACACTAACTCACTGCAGCCCTACACTGACACTATGACCAGCCTAATTGAGCATTATGGACAGCCTCACCAGCTAGCTCTCAGGAAAATAGCTGATCTAATGGAGGCCCCTAATATTGCACGTGGTGACTCCAGTGGGTTTAAGCGATTCGCCCTGAAAGTGAGAGCACTCGTGGCAATGTTAGACCAGCTTGGGGACAGTGGAAAGACTGAGATTCACTGTGGTTCACATGTGACACGACTGATGTCCAAACTGCCTCATGATATACGGACTGAATTTAAGAGGTTCCTGTACCCAATGCGTGTCACAATCCCAAGCCTATTGCACTTTTCTGACTGGCTTGACTACGAGCTGAAGATGCAAGAGACAGTGTATGAGCCTCTAACTGGTGAAAACAAGAGCAGAGCAGGACCCAGGATAGAGCGTCGCCGTGACGCTAAGAGTGGCAAGAATACCAACATCATGCACACCACAGAGCAACCTGAGAGCACACCGACAATAGAGAAGGCCTTATTTAGCAACAAGCAGCCAGAGAGGACAGCGTACTGCCCTTACTGCTCTAACACGCAACACTTCCTAGATAAGTGTGGAAACTTTGCACAGCTTACAGTTGAACAGATAACAGCGTGGATCAAGACCAACAAGAGGTGCTGGCGATGCGGTCGCACACACCAGGCTGCACAGTGCCGTCTGAAAATTACATGTCACAAGTGTAAGGGGAGACACCTGCAAGCTTTGCATGAAGTGAATATAAAACCTGCCGTGTATATAAAACCTGCAGCTGAGGATACATCCTGCCTCATCAGCACAACTAATGAAGTTTTGTACATGGACAGGCAGGCTGGATGCAGTCAGGTCTTACTGAAAGTGAGTAAAGTGCTGCTGCGTAACGGTGAACACACTTTGGAGACATATGCCATCCTTGACGATGGATCGGAGCGGACCATTCTCCTCCCTGCAGCAGCGCAGAGCCTTAAACTTACCGGTGAGCCAGAAAATCTGATCCTCAGAACTGTTCGGCAGGACATCAGGGTTCTGCACGGCACTGCAGTGTCGTTCTCCATCTCCCCAGTAGACCATCCAAAGAAGTCCTTCAAGATATACAGAGCATTCACTGCTGATCAACTGGGTTTGGCTGAGCACACTTAGGGCTGTCGCGGTGAAGGATTTTCCCTTGCGGTAATTTTGAGTGGCTCAATAGCGCGATATGCGGTTTTACCGCATTTATTAATTTATTTTGAATTATTTATATTTATTTGTTGCTATATAAATAAGTGTCACGATGTGGTCAGCATGCACAAAAACGAGTACATTTTAAGTAACCAATAAACCGAAACAAAACAGCGTCTCTGCGCATTGAAAGCCTGTCACTCAGCGTGCAGTTGTTATGGCAACGGACTGTCTTTGAGTGAGTCATAAACCATTCATTCACCAACACGTTTAAAAACGCTGACTGATTCATTAAAAGATAGTAATGAAACAAGGTTAATTATTTTTAACTTTGAGCTCCACTTTTCAAGGCTCAGCTGACCAGCAATGCGTCGCATGGGTAACGCTGAAGCTTCACTTAATAGAGACAAATGGCATTGATTCAATGCGTGACTCACTGAGTTTTGTTTCCCGCGGCCGCGACCGCGAGTTCCTCTGTAAATCCATGGTAAATACCCTTTATTTTAAACGTTAAAAGGATGACAGGACATATATTTAACTTTCCTTGGCCACACGGCAACCTTTTCACGAATATAACTTGACCTCAAAGACAGACGCAGGTAATCGCACGCGCTCAGTCGATCTCTCTCATTCACTGTCTGTTTAGGCTTAAGTGCAAATCCACGAAGCCTCTGTACAAATCACCATGATAAAACCACGATCGCCGCGTCTTATTATCATTTATTATTAACTTATTTAACATTCAATACACATGCACGAAGTTCAAAACAAGGAGGGAATAGCCTTATGAAAAAGAAAACATGCGAATATCGCGGTTGCTGCGGTAACTTGAATTCCTGTGCGGTTGGCTTGTCAGTAGCGCGGTACTGCGATATTGCGGTTATCGCGACAGCCCTAAGCACACTTACTCAATGGAGGCACTTCAGAGGAAGCACAAACATTTAAGAGGCCTCCCTCTTCAGACGATTAACAGAGTGCAACCCCTACTGTTCATTGGGTCAGATTATACCCACTTAATCACTCCAGTGGAGCCTGTGCGTTTGGGACCTCACGGGGGACCAGCCGCAGTGAAGACAAAGTTGGGATGGACACTTCAGGGGCCGACCAGGTACAGCAAGCAGCAGGTAACATCACAACAGTGCCTGCACGTCTCCACCCTCTCACCCACTAACGAGCTTCTACAGAGTGTAGAGAGATTGTGGCAGCTGGATGTTCTGCCCTACAGGAGTGAAAAGCTTGTCACACGCTCCAGGCAGGATCAGGAAGCAGTCCGCCTGCTGGAAGCGAAGACCACACGAGTCGAGGTTGATGGAATTCAGCGCTACGCTACTCCCCTCCTCAGGGTGAAGAACATGCCACAGCTTCAAGCATCTAAGGAGGCTGTGTTAGCTAATCTCCGCAGTACAGAGAGGCGCATGCGGCGAGACCCTCAAAGAGCAGCCGCATACTGTGCAGAGATTGGAAAGCTGGAAAAGGTGGGCTATGCAGTTAAAGTGTCAGAAGAGGAGCTGAGCAGAGCAGCCGAGTCCTGGTTCATCCCACATCACATGGTGAGCCATAACAGAAAGAACAGGATTGTGTTCAACTGTTCTTTCATGCATAAGGGAAACAACCTCAATGAGCTGCTGTTGCCTGGGCCCACCTTAAGTTCCAGTCTACTGGGTGTACTGCTGCGCTTCAGAGAGCATGCAATTGCTGTCAGCAGTGATATTAAAGGCATGTTCCATCAGGTGAGGCTGCTCCCAGAGGACAAGCCCTTGCTGCGCTTCCTATGGCGAGACCTGAATACAGAGGAACCACCCAGCATCTACACATGGCAAGTCCTTCCATTTGGCACCACATGTAGCCCCTGCTGTGCAACTTTTGCACTGCAGAAACATGTGTTTGACCACAGTCAACCAGGTGAAGATGTTCGAGTGTCGATAGAACGATCCTTTTATGTGGACAACTGTCTGCAAAGCCTCCCATCTGTTGAAGAAGCCCGTCATCTAGTCGACAAACTGACCTCACTGTTGGCTACAGGTGGATTTGAGTTACGCCAATGGGCCAGTAACACCCCTGAGGTCATCAGCCATCTGCCCAAAGAAGCAAGATCTGAGAGCAGTGAGTTGTGGCTCAACGAGTCAGGCACTGACCCACAGGAGCTCGCCCTGGGACTCCGCTGGCTCTGCAATTCAGACACCTTAAGGCAGAGGTCCCCAACCCCCGGGCCGCGGACCGGTACCAGTCCGTGGGACATTTGGTACCGGGCCTCACAGAAAGAATATATAACTTAACGTATTTTCCGGACTATAAATCGCTCCGGAGTATATGTCGCATCAGTAAAAAAATGCGTCATGAAGACGAAAAAACATAATATAGCCTAACTCGCACTGGACTATAAGTCGCATTAATTTAGAAATGTAGCCTATTTCACAAAAAAAATAAAAAATAATAATAATAATAATAATTGTTCGGATGGGACAGTTCACCCTTACGGACGTGAGCGCTCTGAAAGCGGCACAAAAAGACTGCTTTAAAACTTTCACAGAGAACTCAGACAGAAAGCAAAAAGCCTGTCTTTAAATTGTATTTCGTTTTGTATTAATTGTATCTTAATTTTAATCAATGTTTCATCACCCAATTGCCTGGATTTAATAAGAAGTAGGCTAAATATAATAGAAAATATTTAATCAGGACACGGAGGCGCGGGCGCGTGAACTGGAGCTGATCTCATAAATTAACCGAAATTCAGCGTATAAGGTAGCCTACTTGCCTCACAGACCTGAGACATAGAAAGCTTGAAATGTCTAATTTTAAACAGAACAATTCAAAACAAAAGAAAACTGACTGTTCTCTGCTTATGTAATTCGTAAATGTGCATTTCTCTCTGGCGCGTTCACTAGGCATACTGCGAAGATCGAGTCAGCATTGTCAACTTCATCTTTGCACAGAAAACACTTGTTTATTATTAAACAATTAAAAAGTCTCCTGCTATATTTTACATATTCATAATCATTAATTTTGGTTCTTAAAATCGGTTCTTTGTGACAGCTTTTAGGTGCTTTATTGGCAGCGCCACCCTTACATCGCATCAGCACCGTAAACATGGAGATTTTTTTCTTTTGGGGGGCTTTTTGTTTGTGTTCAGGCTTTCTCAGTTGTCTTTAGGCGCGATATTACGAGTACCCTGCTAATAAAATTGCAAGTAAGCCTACACATTGGATTCACGTTTATTATTATATTTAATTATTTTTATATATTTTTTATATTTTGTTGTATTTATCCACCGCACCTTAAAGGCCGGTCCGTGGAAATATTGTCTGATATTAAACCGGTCCGTGGCGCAAAAAAGGTTGGGGACTGCTGCCTATGCTGGACCAACCCACACCCACCATGCGAAACATATACAGAGTCCTGGCACGCCTGTTCGACCCCCTGGGATTTATAGTTCCCTTCACTACGCGGGCCAAGGTCCTAGTGCAGCACTTGTGGGACAAACAGAGAGACTGGGATGACCTGTCACTGCCTGAGGATGTGCTGCAGCCATGGCTGACGTGGGAGGAAGAATTGCAGCATCTCTCCCAGATTCTACTGCCTCGATGCTATGTGAGCCCTGAGATGAACACTTCAAACCTCCAGAGAGACCTACACATCTTTGCTGATGCGTCAGAGAAGGCCATGCGCGTAATTTGCACGGGGGTTACGGGGGTCATGACCCCCTCAAAAATCAGATCCAGCTAATATAACCCCCCCAATATCATCACATCATTCAGATTAAAATAAATATGAAATATTCCGAATTAATACTTTTGTTCGTTTTCTTTATTAATTTCATTTGCCAGCAAGAAAGATAGTATCATATTTAAAAAAAAAGCTGTAATGTACCCCCGCCCACCGCACCGACTAGCCTACTTGGTATTACCCAACCCGCTTTCTCTACCAAGTTTGTTAACAATTTTGCGCAGTCGCTGGGATGAATGGTTGGAGAAGCATGCTAACGGATGGAAAGATGAAAAGGACACTGAAAGGCAGCCAGACAACGATTTTTCATTGTTGGTCGACACCAGCCAAAAAGAGGAAAAATCCTGACCAAACGGAGGTACCCCTATTAGCTCAGCGTTTCTCAAAGTGTGGGGCGCGGGCGCAGCCCACTGGTGGGGAATAGAGCCATGACAAGTGGGGCGCGACAAACAGGATTTGTGCCCAACTTTTTAATTCCTTTATTTATTGACCATACACTCAAAACAAAACAAAGACACGTTTAAATGTAAGCCTTACTTAACCTTTACACACGTAAGTTTAAAAGTTTTTCAAGGCGACCGTTATTGATCGTAGTATCACTTTATGGTTCCCATGGAGACGCGTCATTCATTGCTTGTCACACCGCAGCCACGCTGAATGACTGATGATCTGCTTTTATTTCCTTTTTTATTCAAAATTTCACAAATTTGTTAGCTATAGCAGGATATATATGATATTCCGATTGTCAAATATGTGCAAGTGGATGTGTTTTGTTGTTCAAACACCTTTATAACGATCGCGTTAGTTGAGCTGTATGCGCAACGTATTTTAGGTATCTTATTAAAATACCAAAAAAAAAAAAATACGTACATTATTAGGAATTTACCACCTCCGGCTCAATTTGAGATTATTATTATTTATTTTTATTATTATTATTATTATTATTTTGTTCTTTTTGCATGGAGTTTGCAAAGTGACAAAATGAATCAAAGCACAACTAACGTTAGTCCACACTTGTATTTTCTCAGTTTCTGAATTTTATGTTATCAGAGGCTAAATGCAAACACACATTTTTTTTTATCTACTTTTGAGTCTTATTTCATGCAAAGTGATAATATAATTGCACTTTCATTTTCTCTATTTGAAAGTTTTTAATGCTGTTCAGGGCTCCAGACTAACTTTTTTCACCTCCGTCCTGTATCCGTCCTGAAAAACGATTTGAACCGTCCTAAAGTGAATGTCAACCGTCCCAAAATAAACATGTTGTTTCTGTACTTTGTTATTATCATCTATAGTTGTTAGTTGTTAGTCACATAACAAAAACACCATTAAAATGTTTATGATATATAGTATTATATTTATTTAGCTCCATTCAAAGTAATTATCTGTAAACAGGTAAAAAACAGATTTAATAAAAAAATAACAGGAGTGTATGCTTTTTTGTATTCATGCAGAATTTATTTTTATATATTTTTTTACATATACGAAAATTAAGATAAAAATACATACAGCTCAAAACGTTTTGGAGTTGGTTGGATTAAAAAATAACTAATAAATACTGGTGACAACATATCTAAAAAATATCATCATTCTTTATTCTTTCAAGCAGCAGACATATTTATTTGTATGAATTAAATATAATGAATTATTATTAAAGCTATTAACGAGCAGTGAATGCTTTTCTCTTTTCCTTTTGTTGCTTGATCAATACACAGACCGCATTAGGTTTATTACCCACTGTCACTTTAAGACGTCGGATCATGTCCAGTGACGTGCGCTGATGCACATCCAATACACTCAAAACTGTTTAAGACATAACCAACATAGTTTACGTGAATACTCTCCAAAACGGACATTTCGACATAATGTTGTGTGTATTTGTCCATTCAGACACGAAAGAGAGCTCAATTCAGTACTCGCGCGCATGTTACCTTGGCTTTTACACAAGAAAATTATTCAATAAATAAATAAATAAATAAATATGCCGCGAGTTTAACCCCCCCAATGGTAGACCCAAAGTTACGCCCTTGGAGAAGGCATATGGCTCAGTGGCTTATCTGCGAACTGAGAACTCACACGGCCGTGTGGAAGTGTCATTCCTGACTGCTAGATCCAGAGTGGCCCCGAAGAAGCAGCAATCAATACCAAGACTAGAACTGTGTGCTGCCCTGACAGCTGCACAGTTAGCTGCACTACTTCAAAGAGAGCTGACTGTGAATATCCGCAATGTTATATTCTGGACAGACTCCACAACAGTACTCACATGGCTTCAGTCCGACTCCTGTCGGTACAAGGTATTCGTGGGAACGCGGATAGCTGAAATCCAGGAGTTGACTGAGGTCCAGGCCTGGAGATATGTGGATTCTGCCAACAACCCAGCTGATGATATAACGCGGGGAAAAACACTGCTGGAACTGGCTGGTAAGAACAGATGGAGTCAGGGCCCTGCTTTCCTACAACAGTCGCCTGAAGTCTGGCCTACACAGCCAGCCACAGAGGTGACAGAGAATTCTGCTGAGCTGCGAAAACCCACTATCTGCTGTCTCACTACAAGCATACAGATTTCTCTGCTACCAAATGTTGATAAGTTTTCCTCATTCAGAGCACTGACAGAGGCGGTTGCACAATCCAGCCCTTTGTCATCAGGGAGCCCCGTCAGTCTTTCTGCTGATGACTACCGAGAAGCAGAGAGAGAAGTATTGAGACGAGCCCAGCAGGACAGCTTTGCTGAGGAGTTCAGCCTCTTGAGTACCGGTAAGCCAGTAGCTGCCACCAGTAGGCTGATCTCCCTAGCACCAGAGTATGACAAGACTGTGAGACTCATCCGGGTTGGAGGAAGGCTCCGCCGCAGTGACCAGCTAGAGCCCGATTCTATTCACCCAGTGGTCCTGGACCATCGGCATAAAGTGACCCAGCTCATCATCCAGGACATGGACAAGAGCCTTTGCCATCCAGGATCAGAGCGCCTTTTTGCAGTGCTGCAGCGAAAATACTGGATTCTGCATGGCCGTGAAGCTGTTAAGCGCCACCAGCACTCCTGTCCGGACTGCCAGAGATGGAGAGCCTCTCCAGTAGTGCCCAAGATGGCAGACCTCCCACAGTCCAGACTACGGCTGCTGAAGCCCCCGTTCTTCTCTACAGGCATGGACTGTTTCGGGCCTTTCACAGTGAAGGTTGGCCGTCGCCATGAGAAGAGATGGGGCATACTATTTAAATGCCTGACGACGCGTGCTGTGCACGTGGATGTTCTTTCCAGTATGGACTCGGATTCCTTTCTGATGGCCCTCCGCCGCTTCATTGCACGAAGGGGTAAGCCAGCAGAGCTCCGGTCCGACCAGGGCACTAATTTTAAGGGAGGTGAAAGAGAACTCCAGGAGGCCTTCAGGTCATTACATCCCACACTCCAGGCTCATCTGGTTAAGCACCAGATTAGGTTTCAATTTAACCCCCCAAGCGCACCACACTTTGGAGGAGTCTGGGAAAGGGAAGTGAGGTCTGTTAAAGCTGCACTGTATGCCACCATCCAATCACAGACTGTCCCTGAAGAGGTCCTGCGGACAGTACTTATTGAAGTGGAGGGGATTTTAAACTCCAAACCACTGGGTTACGTGTCCACAGACGTGGCTGATGGTGACCCAGTGACCCCCAACTTGCTCCTCATGGGGCGGCTTGACCCCTCTTTACCACAGGCTGTGTATGCTGAGTCTGAGCTCCTGAGTCGCCGCTGCTGGAGACATACTCAGGTGCTGGCTGACCAGTTTTGGTCCCACTTTATACGACACTACCTCCCGACTCTTCAGACTCGCTCCAAGTGGCACAAGGACCCTGCACAGCTGCAAACTGGAACCATAGTAATGGTAGTGGACCCACAGCTGCCAAGAGCGCAGTGGCCTTTAGGTCATGTCACTGAGGTTAATCCAGGAACTGATGGGAGAGTCAGGACTGCAGTAGTCAAAGTCAAGGACAAAATCTACACGAGGCCTGTCGCTCGCCTTGTAGCTCTGCCTGCCATACCAGACACTGATACGGTCAGTCCTTCTTAGAGTGGCAAATATAGTGTAACAAATTTGGGGGCAGCTGTGACGAAGGACGACCTTTTTCAGGCAGATAAAACTGGCTGCTTGAGAATCAGCCAATCAGGAGCGTCACTGCGCTCTGCGGCTCGCGGAAGCAGACAGTTTCAGTTTCAGTTTCGGAAGGGTTTGGAAGAGAGCGCTGGCATTGAAAGACTGTGCAGTTCATATTCATATTTAGATAATATAAGCTAGTGTTGCTGTACTTATTTACAACAAGTTCCTAGTATTGTGTACGTGCAACTACCAGTAAGTATACTGAATTTTGTTGTTGTTTTTACCTCACAATAATGTCGTGACATGTTGTTGCTCATTGTCGTTTAATGGCGGAGCTTCGCACTGCTCGTGTGTTTAATTGTTGAGAACGCTGTTAATTAATGGAGGTGTTTCTCTGTAAGCCTTACGTGTTTCAATTGAAATAATGTCTGTAGTTATTGCACAATGTGTAACGTTGTTTATTTAAGGAGTAATTCTGCAGCTCATAATTATTATATGTTCAGCTGTATTTAGTATGTTGTATATTGTTGCAGTTAATGTGCAGCAAATTAATCTTTGAACAGGGATATAGTGTACTACTGCATTTCTAAGTTTGTATTTGCTTAGTAATAAGCATTTATTATAACATTGCATTTAAGTCATAACAAAAACTATAATTTAATCTCTTGATTGTGTTGTTTTATTATATACCTGCTAGGCATATAATAACTATTTGACATTTATATAGAGAGTCTATATTTACTGATTTATGCCTGTATCTCTGTTTCAGAACCACACACAGATTTAAACCTTTATTTCAATAAATCACCTAAACGGAACATCTTGTCTGCATTCTAATCGATGCCCCCTGGTGGTCACAATCTTTTAAAGACCAGTCAAATTATACAGTCCTTTCCAATCACCAAAACAGACAACATGACTGTTTGGAAGAAATCCTTCAGGGATGATCTGTTAGATACGCCCCTGGATGAGGGGAGAGTATAGCTATGTAGATATGTCTTGCTCAAAACCTTCTGATGGTGTTTTCCTCTGTGGGTATTCAATCGTAAAACTCGATGCGATCTCATGAAAGTGCGTATCTATAGCACGAATGATATTTCTCGTATCATTTATATGCCAAAAAGAGTTTTTGCGTACATATGATACGCAGTTTTCGCGTGCATATGATACGCACTTTATGGCGTGTAATAGGCCTACGCACGCAGTCCTCACCCCTATCCTACCCAAGGGGTTTACAGTGCGTATCATTTGAACGCAAAAACTATTTTTGGCGTATAAATGATACGAGAAATATCATTCGTGCTATATACACTACGCACTTTCATGAGATCGTGTTGGAATATCATAGAAGCATATATATGCCACATATTATATGTCACTATTCGGAGCTAATTTGGCTCACAAGAGCTACTTACAAAAGATAAAGCAGTAACAATTTACACAGATTCTAAGTATGCTGGTGTAGTAGCCTACACCACTTTGCCAAAACATGGGCGCAAAGAAATTTTAAAAACGCAGATGGGAAACCAATATCCCACTCAGAGTTAATAGCAGACCTTATTTAAGCGGTACAACTAACGGCCATAGTGAAAGTCAAAGGCCACATGACTGGGGATGGTGAAGACTGCTTTGGGATCTTATAGGCATATTCAGTAGATGTTTAGCTGACCGAGGGTCTAACAAAGTGAGTGATCACTGTCAGGGAAGCAATAGTCTGTTCTTCTAAGATAAACTTGCATTAATAAAGGGGTCTGTCCCCCACAAAAACAGCCTTGCAAACGCTGGTAAATCATAAATGATTTAAAGTGGCCATTGTTAAAAGAAAAGTGTTTGCACATATTTTACTCTGTTTCGGAACAACATACTGTACCTTTAAGAGTCAGAACAGGAACTTGACTGGATTTTCTATCAGCTACTGCTTTAAAGCCACTAGAAGGCAGCAAAGCTCTGCTAAACAAACAGGACGCAATCTAATCTCTTAAAGTGGTTGTTGATAATAAAAATATATAACCTACAGACAGAATTTTTGATTAGGTTATACATATAGGCTATATACACTATGACAAATATGTATGTTGTCTGTTCTCAATCTGATTTTGATTGGAATGTTTCACGCTGTTCTGAAACTCTGAGGATGCTGCTAATGTAGAGATTGTGTTAATAATTAACGATGCTGATCACAATTTGATGCTCAAACATAAATATAATTTCAAATACCATACTTACATTTTTAAATATTATTATTATTATTATTATTATTGTGCAACAAATTGCACAACAAAATCTGTCAAGAAAAAAAAAGAAAGATTTAAATGTAAAAATGTAATTAGGCCTAATAATTTTTTTAAAGGCATCGAAGTGATCGAAGGATACCCCATATTAACTTGATCTAGTCAGGTGTCCTACTTTGACATTAAATGAAGGAGCAAAATAGCCTGAAGGTGGGCGGGTGTGGCTATAGGGGTGAGGGCACACCTGGGTCCTGTTTCAATAAGGAGGTTTAACCAACTCTGAGTTAAAACTTGAACTCTGAGTTGACTTACCCTGAGATGGGAAACTCTGAGTTTTCGGTTACAGAACGGCTGAAATGAGTTAGTTCAATCAACTCTGAGTTAACTGACTCTGAGTTAAGCGCGTGCACCACAACTATAAAAAGCCATTATCAATGGAGCGCAGATATTATGAGTCACCATGGCAACAGCGCCAGACAAAAAGAGGAATTACTGTTATACAGTGTTGGGTGTAATTAATTACGAAGTAATCTAAATATTGTGATTTAATTAAAGGGATAACTCTTAATTCTTCTGTAATTTAAAATAAAATCTGATGTAATTACATTAAATAGGCTACTGCATAGACTATAGAACAATTCTGTATAAAACAATAGTGGATTTAACATACATTTTTAAAAAGTATATTTTTTATGTAACCTTCTCCCTCTACACACTTTGGTCAATTCAAGAATAGTTCATGCAATTGTATATTGTTTATTTGAAAGCATTAAAAGTGCAGTTTCTTGTCTCTCCTTGTATTGTTCAAGTGGTTGAGGTTGATATGGGATTTAGTAATTAGTAATAAGTAGACCAATACTTTCTAAAGATAGTAATTATTACATTAATCTCATTACATTGTTGAAAATAACATTAATAACTATTTTAGAGTAACTTGCCCAACTGTTATAATATCTGCGGTGAAACTGGAAGAACAGTATGTTATTCAACCTAATTTAAATTTTCATGTGGAGCAATCCTGCAGGCATTAAAAGAACATGGCAGCAGCTGAAAATTAAATATAAAAACATAATTCAATCAGGTAAGGCTTGAGCATATCATGGGTGAAGGCTACCTGACTTCACAAACATTTGACAAATTAAATAACCAAATAGCATCCAGTGTCTAGCAGTGCAGCAGCATTTTTGGTTGAGGGAATTCCTGGACTTCATCAGAGCCAGTCACTCCCGAAGAGCCAAGGGCCTTCATAAAATGTAAGAGGTTTACATATGTGTTATTTTTGAGATAGGCTATTTTTGATATTTCCATTTATTTTACTTTGAGGTTGGGTTTTTTTGTTGGTCCCAACATATTCTGATGGTAATATCTGTCTTTTGGAGCCTCCTGTCCCAACAGAACCCCCGGCAGTTGTAAGTACCAGAAATGAAGACAAATAGTGTTATAAAGTGCACTCGACCAAATGCTCATCTTCACAGGACGATGAGGATAAATAGTTTCTGCTGCCACAGAGAGGCCTATCTGTAGAGGCCTACAGAGGTAATGTTAATATTATGTGTCTACACATCAAACAATCTACCCATTCAGATTTTTTCAAATTTTTATGTGGATAATCTAAGTTTAAATCTAAGTATAAACGGGTATTCTTATCTCTCCCCCCGCCCCCAGAGTGTGGAAGAACAGCTGGAGGACGGTCCATCAACTTCTGTTGCACAGATGAACAGTTCAGTGATTTCCAGTAAATGCCACAGTTTAATTCTGTAGAATTTGTTTAGAACTGCATTATGTAGGCTAACTGTAATCTACTATTGTGTTTTCAGTTGCCAGTTAAGGAGTTATATAGACTTATATAGACTTATATAGAAAAAAACTGCAGTAAAAATAGCAATATTTTATTTATTAATAAAAGATTAATTTTATTAATAAAAATGTACTGAAAGAATGAATGAGGTGTTTAAACACCGCTTCCCCTTTAAAAAAGGGGAGGAGACCGACAGAAACTCTGGGTTTACCGAAGAAAACCTGCTCCGGACCAGGTTAGGTTCACAGAGTAAGTTACCATGGTAACTGACTCTGGGTATAAGTTACCTCTCTTTCTGAAACAGGCTTGACTTACTCTGCTTTCTCAGGTTTAACATACCTCCCATTCTGAAACAGAAAACTCAGAGTTTCCCTCATTTCAGGGTTAACATACTCAGAGTTTTCACTTAACCTCCTTTCTGAAACAGGCCCCTGTTGTTTTGTTTTAAACAGAGGATCCTGTTTGCTGCCATAAGAATCGACTGGCATACTTTATTGAATATTTCTGTTATTGTGCCGTTGGCTGTCGAAACGGACGGAGTAAAATGGAGCCATCAGGTATTAACGCGTTTCAGAGCTGTTCACCAGGTGTTCCTGCCGTAAACCGCGGACTGATGTAAGCAGATATATTTATTTTCCTTATTTCGAGAGTTTAATTCACACTACAGTTTTTTTTTGTTTTTGTCAAAAAAGTACAAAAAGTAGCGGGGTTGTAAAGATTACAGCGCTTTGAATTAATATGTGAGAATGTAAGGGGAAAGGCGAATTCACATATTTGAATTAATATGTGAGAATGTAAGGGGAAAGGCGAATTTAAAAAAAAAAATTGCGGAAATTGTAGGTCATAATTTTGGTCAAAATACGAATGTGTTTAGTTCTCGGTAAGTCTACATGATTAAGTTCATGTGTAATGTGTAATTTGCTCTTAAAATGTGCTTATTATACTTGCCTACTGATAAAATAATAAACCATTTCAGAATCCAGGAAATGAAGACAAAAGGTCAGGGCTAGCAATTAGGGAAGATGTTAAATCAGTCTAAAAAGATAAATGAAGATATTTGATAAAGTATTGACTTTTTGTGTGCTGTATTTGTTCTTCCAAATACATTGTTTATTTGTAAAACAACAATACAATTAATATTCAAAAGAACTAGGTGTCCCACTTTGACAATAAAGGTTATTTTATTGCATGAAATGCATGGAAAATATATGAATATGAAAAATATATGAAAAAAAAAAAAGAGGAACCTGTATGTTGTTGTCAAGAAAATGGTTTAGTATGAGGAAGTCATTTGGAACATATTTTAACACGAAACCAAAGACAAATTACTGTGTGAGAAATCACTTTACCTGTATTTATCCTAGACTGTTTAGAACGTTTAGGTATGAAAGCAAGGCTGTGAGGGATAAACTTACTGTGTTTTCAATGGCATCCGCTGTAAAAAGCTGTATAAATCTCCTATATCACTTATAATTTTCCACAGCTCATATTGTCTGGAGTTTTTTGTCTTCTGAAATTTCTTGGAAATATAGTTTTGCAGTGTTTCGTCAGCAGAACAATCCAAAAACACATTAAATAACAGTACAACCCACTGAAGAGATGTATGTCTGTCTATCCCTCATAGCCTCACTTTCGTTCCTGTTAAAAATCAAAGATGGCTCTGCTGTGAATAAGGTCTATATGTCGTCAAACTCGATACCTTGGGTTTTTAATGAGAGGCATTGGATTTCAGCCATCATCTCAAATGCAGGAGTAAGTTTACTGTTTAACACCTGACAGTCTCATGTCTATCTTCAGATAAAGATAAAGGTTCGGCAACGTGACAACGGTGTGACCCCTGCAGACCCTCATGACTGTGTGAAAAGGTCAGTTAGTTTCTTAAAATAATCAGATAACATCATGTGGTACTTCCCCAAAACGTAATGGCATCCAAGAATAAAATAAAATAATATTTCCAACACATTCAAGGTGCAACATGCAAATAATTAATTTATTTTTACTTGATGGTTACGCCATTTCCAAGTCATTAAATGCAACTTTTCTTTCATTAAATCTAAAAGTTGTCACTGACCTAGTGGACGCCGACGTGCTCCTCAACATGAACAACCTAATAAATATGCTTGAGAGTCTGAACGCAGTACAACACAACTATATGACCGGGTTGGTGTGGGGTGGCAGCGTTGTAATACGAGACCCTTCCAACAGGTTTTTTCTCCCCTACAACGTGTACTCCAGGGACACATATCCTCCATATCCTCTGGGCATGTGTTACATCATTTCTATAGTCAGGGGGCCAATTCTGAAAAGGGCTTCCGTTAAGACTTTTGCGGACATGTTTTGGTACAAGCTGTCACCCTATTTTTTTAGTTAGAAGACACCCATAGGTAAGATATTAGGTTGGTTGTCAAGCTGAATTTTTTTTTTTGTGACTTGTACAAGCAATTTCAGACCAATTTTTTGGTTTCCTGCTCAACACGACATGCCAACAGTAAATGTTGAATATCTCCACAACCACAAGGACCATATTCATAAAAATGGTATCAAATGAAAGCCAACACTCATGGGATGTCTGCTGAAGTGAATGAACATTTATTGTACAGTGTAAGATACAACAGAACTAGAACATGAAAAAAACAATCTCCGCCTAAAGAGAACCAGTTTTCAAAGTGAATATCAGCTTGGAAACATAACCTAGTATCCCAAAACCTCTGTCAATCAGTACCCATATCTATGGGAATGAGTCAAGCCAAGTTTAAAGCTTGTAGGGAGAGACAGTGCAATGCTGCACAAGTTATAATACTTTAATGTCAAGGTGGAAATTTAGAACTGTAGATGATGGTCTATGGTGCTATTTGACTTAATTAGCGTACCAGGTTGTAACACAAATTATATTTAATTCACATATCACTATAGTTATTAATTCCATCCTAACAAAACTGCTCTCTCACTTCTTTAGGGTTAGGGGTTAGTAACTAGTTAGTAGTAATAACTATGTAATAGTCGTATGGCAAAGGTATGTTTTTCCCCATCAAAGCAGTGGGGTTGGCTGAGGTTGGCTCTCAGGTTGTCAGTCTCATCCCTTTGAGACTGAATGGATTGAATAAGCAAGGTCAAGCTAAGCGCAATGCAAATAATGGTGTGTGTCTATTATATTGCAAAAATATTGCACAATATTATACTACAATAATCTCCAGAAAGAGCACAAAGACACCACTTCCTGAAAAATCACTTCAATCAAAGGGCTTTATCTTGGCTGTATTTTCCATATTTGTCTTGACAAATGAAACATTTTTTCCAATCAATATCTCTTCCTATTTGTTTTTCTTTGGACGCCAGGCTTACAGCTCCCTCTGGATCCATGTTATCTCATCTGAAGGCAAATACATTTTTCACTACACTAGTCTGATTGGTTTCTGAGTGGATCACTACAATGTCCTCTGACATAAGCTGAGGGCTTTGCTATCTAACAAATTTATTAACACTTTTAGCTATAGCAGACTGTAAAATAGGCTGCTGTGCAGCAAATAAATTAAAAACATAATATTTCCATTACACATGTGCACACAACTTAATTTACCTATTAGTAAGTAAGCTAGTAATTATGAAAGTAAATTAGCCTAGCTATACACTCACCTAAAGGATTATTAGGAACACCTGTTCAATTTCTCATTAACCCTCTGAGGTCTGAGCTGTTTTCTGGGCCCTGGAGGTGTTCTGACATGCTCTGACATTTGTGGTTATTTCTGTTACTTGTGACATTTTCATGGCTAAAGTCTAATTACACTGTATTCAGCACAAACTCTGCTACAATAATATATCAGCAGCATGTGTGTAAAAGTTTGTAGTTTTGAGATAATGACATTTATGCGTGGTTTGTGAAAATACAAAAAAATATTCTCACTGAAATAAGGTCATGAAACCCATACTGATTATTTCTTCACAAGACTTTTGAAAATTGTATGACGTAGCCTAGAATATTTGCTCTAAAACTATGTGAAAATCACCCTGACTGCTCATTCAGAGAAGACAATATATTGATTTAAAATTTTAACAACGTGTTTTGTGTGATAAAGCTTTATGCGGGAGGGGCGGATCACCTCATTAATATGTAAGGCTTTTTACACCTGAGAAAGACAAAGACACTCCCTAATGGCCCTCTTAGGAGCTTATCAGGGCCCATCATTCTGACCAACCTTCCACAAAGAATGAGGAGATTTAGAAAAGAATGGCTTTTAGATTGTTTGGATTTTTTTACAACACAACATAATCCAAAGAAAGAGACCTTTGTGCCATTCCTAAAAACATTGTACATACCTTTCATTTCCAAGGTGTTTGATTTTCACTTTACCATGTTCATGTACAGAGACATGTACTGTGAATGTTAAAGTCAGCAGGACTCAGTGGCATCTGGGTCCTGAAAAAAAAAAAAAAAGTGAACATACTGATATCAAGAGAAAGGCCTGCACGATTTTGGGAATACATTTTAGATTTTTCTGGTTAAAATTGCTTTTTAAAATTCACAGAATACACACACACACACACACACACAAATGTTTCCAACAATATATTATATAATGAACACCAGGTTTGTTGTGCCTTGTAGGTATAGGCTATGCACAGTGCTGCATAAAATAATAACAATATAGCAGCCTTTATAAATCTTCCAAAAGATTTCAGTAACTAAGCTAGAGAAAAATATATTGATTATCATGTTACTTCAAATGTTTCCATTCGTTATGATGATATGAAATGAGATAATAGTAAAAACATGAAGCCGTTTGGAGCGTTTTGCTTTTCCAAAATATGATAGATTCAAACGCGATCGCGATCCAAAATGTGATACATTCGAACGCTCAACTATAAAACATTATGGTTACCATATACATTTCTACGTTTGAGCAGATATCCACAAACACAGTAACAGTAAACACGGGTCTAAATATTATAATATTCACCATATATCTAGCAACAGTTCAACTGCAATGTGAAATTTATGCAACAATAACAAACTAATATGTTAGAATTTCTTACCTTATCTTTCTTGTCTTCAAATCGCGTTCTTCTTCTTCTGGGGTAAAGCCAATGTAAGCTCACGACGCGTCTTTCAATCTCGACGAAAAGCAGAGACTGATGAAGTGTTTTGGTGTTTTGTTTTTGAGGTAATGAGTGCGTTCGCGTTCCATGTGAAGATTTGCATGTGAATATCTTTTGACTCATATTAGAGTAGGCGTGGTCAAATTAAAACTAATTAGGAAGCGTTTGAGAAGCTGGACATCTTGTTGGTTTTATACAAATTACTTAAACAGAGAATATTTGTTTTCAGTTTGAATCCGATCATTTAAAAGTACACACTTAAATGTTTATAAAGGTATATGGTTCATAAATGTGTGACAAGTATTCGCTGAGTTTTGTTTCAGTTTATAGACGTGCTCAAGAAAAAAAAGTTCACCGCGACGGAGAGGCAGAACGCACACCCTGTTTATTTTCTTCATTTTTCAAAAGCACAATGTTTTGATTTGATTGTAAGTGGACACATACAAAAGTAGAAATATCACAGATTCTTTTTTTATATTTCTTTTTTCTGTATGACCATAAATGACGGAGTAATTTAAGTTTAAATTGCTACAATGTGAAGAAAATCCATCAAAACGCGCCCGTGCGTTTGCCGACCTCAGAGGGTTAATGCAATTATCTAATCAACCAATCACATGGCAGTTGCTTCAATGCATTTAGGGGTGTGGTCCTGGTCAAGACAATCTCCTGAACTCCAAACTGAATGTCAGAATGGGAAAGAAAGGTGATTTAAGCAATTTTGAGCGTGGCATGGTTGTTGGTGCCAGACGGGCCGGTCTGAGTATTTCACAATCTGCTCACTTACTGGGTTTTTCACGCACAACCATTTCTAGGGTTGACAAAGAATGGTGTGAAAAGGGAAAAACATCCAGTATGTGGCAGTCCTGTGGGCGAAAATGCCTTGTTGATGCTAGAGGAATGGGCAGACTGATTCAAGCTGATAGAAGAGCAACTTTGACTGAAATAACCACTCTTTACAACCAAGGTATGCAGCAAAGCATTTGTGAAGCCACAACATGCACAACCTTGAGGCGGATGGGCTACAACAGCAGAATACCCTACCAGGTACCACTCATCTCCACTACAAATAGAAAAAAGAGGCTACAATTTGCACAAGCTCACCAAAATTGGACAGTTGAAGACTGGAAAAATGTTGCCTGGTCTGATGAGTCTCGATTTCTGTTGAGACATTCAGATGGTAGAGTCAGAATTTGGCGTAAACAGAATGACACTGTGCAGGCTGGTGGTGGTGGTGTAGTGGTGTGGGGGATGTTTTCTTGGCACACTTTAGGCCCCTTAGTGCCAGTTGGGCATCGTTTAAATGCCACGGCCTACCTGAGCATTGTTTCTGACCATGTCCATCCCTTTATGACCACCATGTTCCCATCCTCTGATGACTACTTCCAGCAGGATAATGCACCATGTCACAAAGCTCGAATCATTTCAAATTGGTTTCTTGAACATGACAATGAGTTCACTGTACTAAAATGGCCCCCACAGTCACCAGATCTCAACCCAATAGAGCATCTTTGGGATGTGGTGGAACGGGAGCTTCGTGCCCTGGATGTGCATCCCACAAATCTCCATCAACTGCAAGATGCTATCCTATCAATATGGGCCAACATTTCTAAAGAATGCTTTCAGCACCTTGTTGAAACAATGCCACGTAGAATTAAGGCAGTTCTGAAGGCGAAAGGGGGTCAAACACAGTATTAGTATGGTGTTCCTAATAATACTTTAGGTGAGTGTATGTCTGGTAAGTATATAGCTAGTTGGAAAACAATTTAGCTTACCTGTTTCTGGCAACATTTGATGGTAGAATCTTTATGTTTGTATCTGTTTGTAAATGTTTGTGTAGACAAATAGATCAAGTTAATCTGTTGTGTGATTGTGTGATTCACTCCTTTATAAAGTTTTGTTCAGACTGCACTGTTGACACCTGCTGTGATCATCTTCTCTGGATCTGATGCCTCAATCTGCTGCCAAATCACAGCTGTGCTGACACAACAGTGCCCCTTGTGGTGTGATTCTCTTGTGGTATTTATTGATTATTATTTTTTAATGATCATGCTTGCACATAAGTTGGATTATATTGCACATTTGCCCAAATTTACAATAGGTAACATGGAAGAAAATGGAAGCACTTTGGGAAAAAAAATCCGCTTTTACCACTTTTAAGAATATAGTGTTAAAATGGACAAAAAAACATTTTCTAAGCTGACAACCTGGCTAGAACACATGTTGAGGGGTTAAATATTAATACTGGATAGGTTGTATACTTGTACCAAAAAGTGTCCAACAAAGTTTTAATATCAATTTTGGCCCCCTGACTACTATGGACCTCCCACAAAAGATTCTACAGGGAGCAAGGGAAGTTAAGCCCATATATATCGAGGATGCATATCTTGGAATGTGTTTGGAGCATTTAGGTATCGTCCCCACCAAACCGCCAAACATCGAACTATTTGTGGTGAGACTACTGCAGTACAATCGCTGTTACTATTCTAGACTAATAGCAATACAAACAGAAAACACAAATCAGATGACTTCTTATTGGACAGTTATTTATTTATCCAGCCAACCATGCTGAGGTGGAAACATCCCGAATATTCCTCATATTATGTTTCTGACAGCAAGAAAAAAACATGTTACTTTGGTGTACTGGTTCACTTTACATCAGTTTACAAAAGTAAAATGTGTGTGTGTGTGTGTGAGAGAGAGTGCATTTTATTTGTTTCTTTCAAGTGAAACCATTTGCATCATGAACATATCCTCAGGAACAATTAAACAAATGTTACATGTAAAAACTTTTTAAATAATTTATTACTTGCTGATTTACTCTGATTTACAGTTTTGTTTGAGAACTGACATGAAAACAATATGCAGATATTACTCTTAATACATCCATTTTGTCACGGTTTGGGTTTTCTTATCATTGTCATGTTTCTGTGTCTTGTCATGTGATTCCCTGTTTGTCATGTGATCCTGCCATGTGTCTTGTCATTGGTTAATCATCTGATCATTGTTCACAGGTGTTCCTTGTCTTGTAATTAGTCTATGTATTTAAGCCCTCATGTTTGCCCTGTGTCCTGGTCGAGTATTGTTTGTTCTATGTCCCAGATCTAGTTTCTTGTTTTCTAGTTTAATGCCACGCTTTTGTTTTATGTTTGAGCTTGTTTTTGAATTGTTCTGTTATTAAAGTTGCGTTTGGGTTCTCAACCAGCTTGCCTCCAGTTAATCTTTCGTAACACATTTAAACCCAACCCCCTCAAACCCCTCCTTGAACTGCCACCTTACCGTGGTGGAGGGGTTTGAGTACCCGAATGACCCTAGGAGCTATGTTGTCTGGGGCTATATGCCCCTGGTAGGGTCTCCCAAGGCAAACAGGTCCTAGGTGATAGGTCAGACTAAGAGCGGTTCAAAAACCCTAATGACGCAAAAAAAACAGAGGACCGTGACGTCGCCCGGTATGGTGCAGCCGGGGCCCCACCCTGGAGCCAGGCCCGAGGTTGGGGCTCGTATGCGAGCGCCTGGTGGTCGGGCCTCCCCCCATGGGGTCCGGCCGGGCTCAGCCCGAAGGAGCAACGTGGGGCCACCCTCCCGTGGACTAACCACCTGCAGGAGGGACCGTAAGGGGCCGGTGCTAAGTGGATCGGGCGGCAGTCGAAGGCGGAGGCCTAGACAACCCGATCCCTGGACGCAGAATCTAGCTCTAGGGACATGGAACGTCACCTCTCTGGCGGGGAAGGAGCCTGAGGTTGTGCGTGAGGTTCAGAGATTCCGACTAGAGATAGTTGGGATCACCTCTACGCACGGCTTGGGCTCTGGAACCACACTCCTCGAGAGAGGATGGACTCTTCACCACTCTGGAGTTGCCCATGGTGAGAGGCGGCGGGCTGGTGTGGGTTTGCTTATAGCCCCCCAGCTCAGCCGCCATGTGTTGGAGTTCACCCCGGTGAACGAGAGGGTCGTTTCCCTGCGCCTTCGGGTCGGGGATAGGTCTCTCACTGTCGTTTGTGCCTACGGGCCGAACGGCAGTGCAGAGTACCCGGCCTTCTTGGAGTCTCTGGGAGGGGTGCTGGAAAGTGCTCCGACTGGGGACTCCGTCGTTCTACTGGGGGACTTCAACGCCCACGTGGGCAGCGACAGTGACACCTGGAGGGGCGTGATTGGGAGGAACGGACCCCCTGATCTGAACCCGAGTGGTGTTCTGTTATTGGACTTCTGTGCTAGTTACAGCTTGTCCATAATGAACACCATGTTCAAGCATAAGGGTGTCCATCAGTGCACATGGCACCAGGACACCCTAGGCCAGAGGTCGATGATCGACTTTGTGGTCGTTTCATCCAACCTCCGGCCGTATGTCTTGGACACTCGGGTGAAGAGAGGGGCAGAGCTGTCAACTGATCACCACCTGGTGGTGAGTTGGATCCGATGGTAGGGGAGGAAGCTGGACAGACTCGGCAGACCCAAACATACTGTGAGGGTCTGTTGGGAACGTTTGGCCGAATCTCCTGTCAGAGAGATCTTCAACTCCCACCTCCGGCAGAGCTTCGAACAGATCCCGAGGGAGTCTGGAGATATTGAGTCCGAGTGGACCATGTTCTCCGCCTCCATTGTCAACGCGGCCACTCGGAGCTGTGGCCGTAAGGTCTCCGGTGCCTGTCGAGGCGGCAATCCCCGAACCCGGTGGTGGACACCGGAAGTAAGGGATGCCGTCAAGCTGAAGAAGGAGTCCTATCGGGCCTGGCTGGCTTGTGGGACTCCTGAGGCAGCTGATGGGTACCGACGGGCCAAGTGAACTGCAGCCTGGGTGGTTGTGGAGGCAAAAACTCGGGCCTGGGAGGAGTTCGGTGAGGCCATGGAGAAGGACTATCGGTCGGCCTCGAAGAGATTCTGGCAAACCGTCCGGCGCCTCAGGAGGGGGAAGCAGTGCCCTACCAATGCTGTTTACAGTGGAGGTGGGCAGCTGTTGACCTCAACTGGGGATATCACCGGACGGTGGAAGGAATACTTCGAGGATCTCCTCAATCCCGCCGTCACGTCTTCCATTGAGGAAGCAGAGGCTGAGGGCTCGGAGGCGGACTCGTCCATCACCCAAGCTGAAGTCACAGAGGTAGTCAAGAAACTCCTCGGTGGCAAGGCACAGGGATCCGCCCTGAGTACCTCAAGTCTCTGGATGTTGTGGGGCTGTCTTGGCTGACACGCCTCTGCAGCATCGCGTGGCGGTCGGGGACAGTGCCTTTGGACTGGCAGACTAGGGTGGTGGTCCCTCTTTTCAAGAAGGGGGACCGGAGGGTGTGCTCCAACTATAGGGGATCACACTTCTCAGCCTCCCTGGGAAAGTCTATGCCAGGGTACTGGAGAGGAGAATCCGGCCGATAGTAGAACCTCGGATTCAGGAGGAACAGTGTGGTTTTCGTCCCGGTCAAGGAACACTGGACCAGCTCTATACCCTCTACAGGGTGCTGGAGGGCTCATGGGAGTTTGCCCAACCAAAATCCACATGTGCTTTGTGGATTTGGAGAAGGCATTCGACTGTGTCCCTCGCGGCATCTTGTGGAGGGTGCTCTGGGAGTATGGGGTTCGGGGCCCTTTGCTAAGGGCTCTCCGGTCCCTGTACGACCGGAACAAGAGCTTGGTTCGCATTGCCGGCAGTAAGTCAGACTTGTTCCCGGTGCATGTTGGACTCCGGCAGGGCTGCCCTTGGTCGCCGGTTCTGTTCATAATTTTTATGGACAGAATTTCTAGGCGCAGACAGGGGCCGGAGGGGGTCAGGTTTGGGGACCACACGATTTCATCTCTGCTCTTTGCGGATGATGTTGTCGTGCTGGCCTCATCAAACCAGGACCTCCAGCATGCACTGGGACGGTTTGCAGCCGAGTGTGAAGCGGCTGGGATGAGAATCAGCACCTCCAAATCCGAGGCCATGGTTCTCAGTCGGAAAAGGGTGGTTTGCCCACTTCAGGTTGGTGGAGAGCTCCTGCCTCAAGTGGAGGAGTTCAAGTATCTTGGGGTCTTGTTCACGAGTGAGGGAAGGATGGAACGGGAGATTGACAGGCGGATCGGTGCAGCTTCTGCTGTAATGCGGTCCCTGTACCGGTCTGTCGTGGTGAAGAAGGAGCTGAGCCGCAAGGCGAAGCTCTCGATTTACCGGTCAATCTACGTTCCTACTCTCATCTATGGTCATGAGCTGTGGGTCATGACCGAAAGGACAAGATCCCGGATACAAGCGGCCGAAATGAGCTTTCTCCGCAGGGTGGCTGGGCGATCCCTTAGAGATAGGGTGAGAAGCTCGGTCACTCGGGAGGAGCTCAGATTAGAGCCGCTGCTCCTCCACATCGAGAGGGGTCAGTTGAGGTGGCTCAGGCATCTTTTCCGGATGCCTCCTGGACGCCTTCCCGGGAAGGTGTTCCGGGCATGTCCCACCAGGAGGAGACCCCGGGGAAGACCTAGGACACGCTGGAGAGACTATGTCTCCCGGCTGGCCTGGGAACGCCTCGGTGTCCCCCCGGAAGAGCTGGAGGAAGTGTCTAGGGAGAGGGAAGTCTGGGCATCCCTGCTTAGACTGCTGCCCCCGCGACCCGGTCCCGGATAAGTGGTAGAAGATGGATGGATGGATGGAACACATTTAAAGGGATACTCCACTTTAAAATGAAAATTCTGTCATCATATACTCACCCTCATGTTGTTTCAAACCTGTATGAATCTCTTTCTTCTGCTGAACAGAAAGGAAGATATTTAGAAGAATGTCAGTAACCAGACAGTTTCTGGTCTCACTGACTTCCATAGTAGGAATACTATGGAAGTCAATGAGACCAGAAACTGTCTGGTTACTGACATTCTTCTAAATATCTTCCTTGTAAATTTCATTAATGTTAGTTTCATTAATGCTTTTGTTAGTTTTAGTTTCGTTTTTATTTTGTGAACACATTTCTATTTAGTTTTTATATATTTAGTTTCAGTTTTAGCTTTAGTAATTATAGTTTAGCAGAGTTTACAGAACACTTCCAGTTAAAGACATTTAATTTCATCAAAGTTTAATGTTTGTAGTTTACAGTTAACTCTTGTGAAAACCTCTTAATGAAAAAAAAAAAAAAAAAAAATAATTTTGTTTGAGGATGAACAAAGAACCAAACATATGCAACTAAGAAGTTTAGCATATTAAAAATGAAATCTTGTTAAACGTGGTGTATAAGAAAAAAAAAAATATGGGTATGGTTATTATGATTATTCTTTAAGGTTATTTCTATGATTAATCCTTTCAAACATTATTCTTGCATTGATACATTTATGCTTTTTGTCTATTGCATCGTTTAAAATCATATACTCATAGTTATACTCATATTCAGATGTTCTATTCAGACCAGACATTTAGTATAGGCCTACTTCTACTCTGACAAATGTAGTCTATGTCTATATCTGGCCTAGACATGTCATTTGTTTTTTCCGTTTTCTGCTCAGTGTGGTATCTAGTCTAACATGTGTGGTTTTTTCACGAGATGATTATCTTACCTGGAATTAACATACAGCTGTATTTGCACAAGTCTAGTCATGATATAAATATTGAATTGGCTTTTTCTGCTTCTTAGGGCTGGTTCACACAGAAAGCGGTTTTGCTTTGAAAAAAGGAAAAAAAGACGCGAGCAGTGGAATGGGAAAAAGTGCAAGGTACCGAGACATGTCTTTTAAAAGTTTAGTTTATTTAACTTGTGTGTGCCGTGTATTTAGAACGTTGCGCGAAACGATGCAAAAGACGCGAGACTCGAGCGCAACGGTCATGCATTGAAAAATAAAGTAGCTAAGGCAGTGGAATGGAAAAAAGGGATTTTCCGGTAGGCTACAGGATGAGAGCTTATTAATTACAAAAACGATTATCAATTTTTGCTAATTATTATTTTATTTCAGTTAGTTTTCAGTAAGTGTTGTTAGTTTTGTTTAGTTTTAATTTAAAATTTTTGTTGAAATTTCTATTTTATTTCAGTTTACAAAAATGTTTTTTTGACCAATAGTTTTAGTCTTAGTTTCAGTTTTCGTTTACGAAAATAACCTTGGGTCAGGTGTGATCGGCCCCTTAGAGAGCTTTTTAATTGTAATTCTTACTAGTAATAATTGAATTAGAAAGCTTTGTAATTGTAATTCTTACTAGTAATAATTGAATTAGAAAGCTCTCTAATTGTAATTTTTACTAGTAATAATTGAATAAGAGATCTCTCTAATTGCAATTGCTACTAGTAAGAACTGAATTGTAGTGCTCTCTAACTGAATTCTTACTAGTAAAAATGCAATTACGATGAGTAACGCTGGGTACAATTTAAGATAAAATGGCTTGCCACGCGCCTACTATGATGAATTCCATACCATGTAGGCTACATACGGGGTTCAAAGCATCAAAGGCTTCAAAGTTTTCTGGGACTCATAAATTACTGTAGGTCATCAGTACCCGACTGTGCATTTCAGACAGTTGACAATGCTGATTTGCATTTTACACATGTGTGACTAATTGTCTGCAGCTTCAAATTCAGAATACAGGTTTGTGACTTGTCTGCGAGTGCAAATTTCAACATTCAACTTCAGATTTTTATATTACAGGTTTTCACATTGGAGCTGTGAGTGTAAATGTTCACGTACAAGTACGAATATTTATTGTACAAGTTCTCTACTCTAAGTTTTGCTACTCTTTTACCCTCATACAACGGCATGGCACAAGCATAGACTGTAAAAAAGATGGACGACACACATTCACTTTCTTTCATTGTAAAAAAGTGAAGGCGCCAAGTCCCATTATGGCACTGACGTCTTGCGCTGATTTGGGACCGGATTCTGCGCAGTGAACGTGAAGAGCCGCGATATCAAGGTCCTGCCCTCACTCTCGCAGAAAACGACGTGTTAGTACAGTTTACTACAGAACTGTCAGCGTAAAATAAACAGTTATGGAAATGTAGAAAATAAAGTTGACGCTCCGATCTCCTTCCCGGAAATCCTCCAAAAAGCTATCCCAGCTAACACAGAACGTTGTGAAGACGTAACCGGACCGGGCCATATTCGTCATATACACTGAAAAAAATGATTTATTGACTTATTGAAAAAATTATGTTAATTGGTTCCACATAATTCATTTTAGCTACATTTAAACAAATGCATTACATTGAACTTAGTTCAACGTAATGCATTTGTTTAAATGTAGGCATGACGTAACCGGCATGACGTAATTGTGAACATTAACGATTTTTGTTTAACCATGTAAAGTGTTAAGTTATGAGTACAGAAATTTAACATGTCAAATAATTAATAAAAAAAAAAAAAAAAAAACACAATTAATGAATAATGTGACAAGACTAATTCTTGTTCAGTAATAAAAAATAATAGTTGATCATTAGGGATGGGTGTAGTTAACATACCAAGTATCACTGATACTTATCAATACTCTATGACACTCTTCTCTATAATTTGGAGCAAAAACAATAAAGACATAAAAAAATAGATTCAGCAGTTTCTTTATTATTAATTTTATTTGCAGAAAATGCCATGTTTAATAAAAGTAAAGAAGCTACAGAAGAAGGTGAAATGCAAAAAAAGAGAAAGAAGAATATACAGAAAATAATTTCTTAGGATAAGAGAATTTATGTTTTAGGTTTACATAATTCATTGAATAGCCTATTTATAAGGAAACATAATTATGAGTTACCTTATCAGTCACGGCCGTACGTGCGCTTGAATATTCTGTAGATCGCGGTGCATGCTTTTGTTTTCCGTGTCGAGTGTTCGGTGTTGCTTTCTCTGAAAATGACACGTTCGTTTCGACAGGTTTTCGAAACTGGAAAGCAGCATTAGAACGTGATCGCGGTCTTCAAAAACTTGCGTACAGCCAAGCTCTACAAGCCTCGCCCTCATGGACAGAGTTTTGCCGCCGACAGGTGTCGGGGGAGACCGTAGCATGTTTGCTCGGCCCCTATAACAGATAGAAAAAAATCGCTATTACATCAAAAGCATGGCAGGTGTTGTGAAGTTTATCCGTCAATGGGCTTCCACTAGGCGGGGATTGTGAAACATGTGATAGTGAGGAAGATTGCATAGCTGCGGGGCTTTTTGCCTAGTTGTTTAAATACACGTTGGAAAAAGATAAATAGGCCTACCTGGCTGACATTGCATCAGGTATCCACAAAATGCAAGGCTACACTTCCAAAACCATCCAGAATGAAGTGATTGAAATTTTGTCATCCATGGTTCAGAAAAGAAAAGAAAAAAAAGAAAGAAATATGACACTGCTGATTCAGCTGCATTCTGTTTAAAAAGTGATGGCACAAGGGATCGCGGTGCAACAATGAAAATGTGTCCGTTATAATTCGTTTTGTGTGCAATGGTGTGCCAGAGGAACATCTTGGCTTGTTAGAACTCCAGCAGCTTGATGCAGATTACATCACTACTGGAATATTACAACACGTCTGGCAGGCATATCCCCTACATCCACTGCTATAACCACCAGCTTCACCTCACCGCACCCTTTAATTCTATACTTCACAAGTCATAACCTGCAGACACAACACATGAATGCAGAACGACGTTCAGGGTATGAAGCAACTTTGTGCGCGACGCCTACTTGACAATATAACCGACGTCAGTACCGAACCAAGCATTGCTGGCTATTTAGGGACTGAATAAGTTACTGGATGACATAACACAGGGACAACATGACTGTTTGGAAGAAATCCTTCAGGGATGATCTGTTAGATACGCCCCTGGATGAGGGGAGAGTATAGCTATGTAGATATGTCTTGCTCAAAACCTTCTGATGGTGTTTTCCTCTGTGGGTATTCAATCGTAAAACTCGATGCAATCTCATGAAAGTGCGTATCTATAGCACGAATGATATTTCTCGTATCATTTATACGCCAAAAAGAGTTTTTGCGTACATATGATAGCACTTTATGGCGTGTAATAGACCTACGCACGCAGTCCTCACCCCTATCCTACCCAAGGGGTTTACAGTGCGTATCATTTGAACGCAAAAACTCTTTTTGGCGTATAAATGATACGAGAAATATCATTCGTGCTATATACACACGCACTTTCATGAGATCGTGTTGGAATATCATAGAAGCATATATATGCCACATATTATATGTCACTATTCTGAGCTAATTTGGCTCACAAGAGCTACTTACAAAAGATAAAGCAGTAACAATTTACACAGATTCTAAGTATGCTGGTGTAGTAGCCTACACCACTTTGCCAAAACATGGGCGCAAAGAAATTTTAAAAACGCAGATGGGAAACCAATATCCCACTCAGAGTTAGCAGACCTTATTTAAGCGGTACAACTAACGGCCATAGTGAAAGTCAAAGGCCACATGACTGGGGATGGTGAAGACTGCTTTGGGATCTTATAGGCATATTCAGTAGATGTTTAGCTGACCGAGGGTCTAACAAAGTGATTGATCACTGTCAGGGAAGCAATAGTCTGTTCTTCTAAGATAAACTTGCATTAATAAAGGGGTCTGTCCCCCACAAAAACAGCCTTGCAAACGCTGGTAAATCATAAAGGATTTAAAGTGGCCATTGTTAAAAGAAAAGTGTTTGCACATATTTTACTCTGTTTCGGAACAACATACTGTACCTTTAAGAGTCAGAACAGGAACTTGACTGGATTTTCTATCAGCTACTGCTTTAAAGCCACTAGAAGGCAGCAAAGCTCTGCTAAACAAACAGGACGCCATCTAATCTCTTAAAGTGGTTGTTGATAATAAAAATATATAGCCTACAGACAGAATTTTTGATTAGGTTATAGGCTATATACACTATGACAAATATGTATGTTGTCTGTTCTCAATCTGATTTTGATTGGAATGTTTCACGCTGTTCTGAAACTCTGAGGATGCTGCTAATGTAGAGATTGTGTTAATAATTAACGATGCTGATCACAATTTGATGCTCAAACATAAATATAATTTCAAATACCATACTTACATTTTTAATTATTATTATTATTATTATTATTGTGCAACAAATTGCACAAAAAAATCTGTCAAGAAAAAAAAAAGAAAGATTTAAATGTAAAAATGTAATTAGGCCTAATAATTTTTTTAAAGGCATCGAAGTGATCGAAGGATATCCCATATTAACTTGGTCAGGTGTCCTACTTTGACATTAAATGAAGGAGCAAAATAGCCTGAAGGTGGGCGGGTGTGGCTATAGGGGTGAGGGCACACCTGTTGTTTTGTTTTAAACAGAGGATCCTGTTTGCTGCCATAAGAATCGACTGGCATACTTTATTGAATATTTCTGTTATTGTGCCGTTGGCTGTCGAAACGGACGGAGTAAAACGGAGCCATCAGGTATTAACGCGTTTCAGAGCTGTTCACCAGGTGTTCCTGCCGTAAACCGCGGACTGATGTAAGCAGATATATTTATTTTCCTTATTTCGAGAGTTTAATTCACATTACATGGGTTTTTTGTTTTTGTTTTTTGCCGTACTTTACAGTTCGCGTTAGTAAGGAAGAAACATGTGGTCTGGTTTAAGTAGTAAAGATTACAGCGCTTTGAATTAATATGTGAGAATGTAAGGGGTAAGGGGAAAGGCGAATTTTTTTTTTTTTTTTTTTGCGGAAATTGTAGGTAATAATTTTGGTCAAAATACTAATGTTTTTAGTTCTCGGTAAGTCTACATGATTAAGTCGTAGATACATAAATGTGTAATGTGTAATTTGCTCTTAAAATGTGCTTATTATACTTGCCTACTGATAAAATAATAAACCATTTCAGAATCCAGGAAATGAAGACAAAAGGTCAGGGCTAGCAATTAGGGAAGATGTTAAATCAGTCTAAAAAGATAAATGAAGATATTTGATAAAGTATCGACTTTTTGTGTGCTGTATTTGTTCTTCCAAATACATTGTTTATTTGTAAAACACCAATACAATTAATATTTAAAAGAACTAGGTGTCCCACTTTGACAATAAAGGTTATTTAATTGCATGAAATGCTTGGAAAATATATGAATATGAATAAGTTTTTATATAAAAAAAAAAAAGAGGAACCTGTATGTTGTTGTCAAGATCTTTAGTTACTTAAAATGGTTTATATGAGGAAGTCATTTGGAACATATTTTAACAGGAAACCAAAGACAAATTACTGTGTGAGAAATCACTTTACCTTTATTTACCCTAGACTGTTTAGAACGTTTATGTATGAAAGCAAGGCTGTGAGGGATAAACTTACCGTGTTTTCAGTGGCATCCACTGTAAAAAGCTGTATAAATCTCCTATATCACTTATAATTTTCCACAGCTCATATTGTCTGGAGTTTTTTGTCTTCTGAAATTTCTTGGAAATATAGTTTTGCAGTGTTTCGTCAGCAGAACAATCCAAAAACACATTAAATAACAGAACAACCCACTGAAGAGATGTATGTCTGTCTATCCCTCATAGCCTCACTTTCATTCCTGTTAAAAATCAAAGATGGCTCTGCTGTGAATAAGGTCTATATGTCGTCAAACTCGATACCTTGGGTTTTTAATGAGAGGCATTGGATTTCAGCCATCATCTCAAATGCAGGAGTAAGTTTACTGTTTAACACCTGACAGTCTCATGTCTATCTTCAGATAAAGATAAAGGTTCGGCAACGTGACAACGGTGTGACCCCTGCAGACCCTCATGACTGTGTGAAAAGGTCAGTTAGTTTCTTAAATAATCAGATAACATCATGTGTTCTACTTCCCCAAAACGTAATGGCATCCAAGAATAAAATAAAATTTCCAACACATTCAAGGTGCAACATGCAAATAATTAATTTCTTTTTACTTGATGGTTACGCCATTTCCGAGTCATTAAATGTAACTTTCCTTTCATTAAATGTAAAAGTTGTCATTGACCTAGTCTCTTTTTGTGCTTTCAGTTGTGCCTCGTTCACAAAGATGTCCGTGAAGAAGGGGTTACTGCTTTGTCTCCTGGTTTCAGGAACATCTTTACTGCTCTATCTCACTTACATCCCTTTGACAGAAAAGTGGTTGCAAATGACAGAAGGACCAACCAAGGAACCAACCAAGGAACCTTTTCAGGAAGTATTAGGGATTTACTATGTTGCTTACCCCAGAAAATACAAATTCATCATTGACCAGCCAGATATATGTGAACAACAAAAGCCCTACTTGGTGGCAATTGTCCCCGTGCCCCCTGGGGACGTTGATGCACGCAATGGCATCAGGAAGACGTGGGGTAAACAAAAGGTTTTTGGGGACAAAGTGGTGCTGGTTCTGTTTCTTATAGGCTTGCACAGTGGAAACGATGAAGAGATGTTGCAGGAGAAACTCCGGAATGAGAGCCAACAATACAAAGACCTTCTGCAGAGCAACTTCCAGGATTCCTACAGGAATCTGACCATTAAAACCATGGTGATGCTGGAATGGCTCAGTGAAAAATGTCAACAGGCGTCCTACGCGGTGAAAGTGGACGCCGACGTGCTCCTCAACATGAACAACCTAATAAATATGCTTGAGAGTCTGAACGCAGTACAACACAACTATATGACCGGGTTGGTGTGGGATGACAGCATTGTTATACGAGACCCTTCCAACAGGTTTTTTCTCCCCTACGACGTGTACTCCAGGGACACATATCCTCCATATCCTCTGGGCATGTGTTACATCATTTCTATGGACCTCCCACAAAAGATTCTACAGGGAGCAAGGGAAGTTAAGGCCATATATATCGAGGATGCGTATCTTGGAATGTGTTTGGAGCATTTAGGTATCGTCCCCACCAAACCGCCAAACATCGAACTATTTGTGGTGAGACTACTGCAGTACAATCGCTGTTACTATTCTAGACTAATAGCAATACTTACAGAAAACACAAATCAGATGACTTCTTATTGGACAGATATTTATTCATCCAGCCAACCATGCTGAGGTGGAAACATCCCGAATATTCCTCATATTATGTTTCTGACAGCAAGAAAAAAAACGTTACTTTGGTGTACTGGTTCACTTTACATCAGTTTACAAAAGTAAAATGTGTGTGTGTGTGTGTGAGTGAGAGCATTTTATTTGTTTATTTCAAGTGAAACCATTTGCATCATGAACATATCCTCAGGAACAATTAAACAAGTGTTACATGTAAAAACTTATTTTTTTAAAATAATTTATTACTTGCTGATTTACAGTTTTGTTTGAGAACTGACATGAAAACAATTTGCAGATATTACTCTTAATACATCCATTTTGTCACGGTTTGGGTTTTCTTATTGTCATGTTTCTGTGTCTTGTCATGTGATTCCCTGTTTGTCATGTGATCCTGCCATGTGTCTTGTCATTGGTTATCCGTCTGATCATTGTTCACATTGGATTGCTATTGGTGGATCTCATGTGAGTGACAGGTTGTCCCGTCCTTCTGCAAGTAAACACATCATCAGAGAATAGATAAAAAAAAAAATTGCACAGATAAATAATTTATTATAAACTGCAATATTCCATAAAAAATTTGACATTTTTGTCCTGGTGACTTTAAATATGAAGTGTTAACTAGCATAATATAATAATCTTCTTTCTGAATAGCCTGCCAATTTAAATACCATTCAAGTCATTGGTCATATAAACCCCCAAAGCATTTATATAACCATACTTTCATCCACCTCGAACTTGCTGACTTTGAAGGACAACTTTACAGTTCACACATACTAAACATTTTCACAAAATAATTCAACCTTTAAAAATATGATCTTCAAGATGTTTTAAACTACCTAAATTATGTTATGGTCGTCATTTAACTGACGAATTTGCTTACATGAATTAAACTGGATTATTTGGTTCTGGTTTGTATGCTAGTTTATAGTTAGTTCAATTATTAATGAGAATTGTGGTGGATTTTTAATTAATAAGATAGTAAACTATTTATTAGAACTAACCATTATAAAAATCTGACAACTTCTCCTTTGAGTCTAACATGATGACAAACTTTTACCTGACTTCCCCTTCAAGGTCTAACAATATAACAAACTAAATCTTACTTCTTCTTTTAGGTCTTTGTTTAAAAAAAATAAGATTTTACTTATGCAAGTGACAGAGGGTAAAGAAGGTAGGGGCTTGCTTTACCAATTGAACCAATCATATTGATAGAAGGTGACATTAGTCACGCTGATCTTATTTGATGCGTCTGTCTTTATCCTATGAAACCTGATGTATTCTTCTGTTTGGGTGAGATTCTCTGAAAATTGCTCGAGTTCTCTCCCGGCGGTGATTAAAGAATCTGAAGGACATTTGCTGAAGTCTGTCTGTTAATCTCTGCTGCGCAGCAGGCGAGTTAGTTTAGAGAGGTAGACTATATATTAAACGTCGATTGGAGACGTTAGGGAACGTCGATTGGAGACGACCCAGGTAGACTATATATTAAACGTTGATTGGAGACGTTAGGGAACGTCGATTGGAGACGACCCAGGTAGACTTAGAGTAGGAGCGACAGGGAAAAATCTACCACAGAATCAATCAAAGATTAATGAGAATCTGAGCTTGGCCTGACAGTGGAAAAGCAGTTCAAATGTTTAAAGATCAACAAGAATTACCTCTTTGTGAGAGCAGCTACAAAGCAAACATGACTAACCTAGTCTCAGGGCTCTCAAGTTTTGAAGACAGGCAAGAGTGACATTTCCCCCCCTTTTGGACTTGTTGCCTTCCACCTGCACTGTCTCTTCCTCTGTCTCCTCCTCTAATGGGCCTATCCTTTTCGCCACCTTCTTTGGGCCAGCATCCTCTAACCTGGCCTTTTTAGGGGACTTTCCTCTCAGGGCGAATGAGAGGATAATGCTTAATTGCTTTTTACCTGACATCTTTGAAAGACAGATGCAATGATTAATGCATCCATGGCAAGGATATAATTATAAAATATGACATGATTTTAAAAGTGACCTATAACATCGACTATGCAATACACTTTAATTTATTTAGTGCTAATAAAATTATTAAGCCTATTTGGAGAGAGAGATGTTTATAATGTGACAATATGTCAGTCATCGTGTGATAACGAAAATATGACTAGGCCTAGACTTATTGTTCTGAGCAGGTGTTGTCAGTGAACAGGCTGTAAAACTGTTGGATAAGTTACAGACACTCGTGAAAAACTGATGCTAATTATCTGGGAAACAAGTTGTCACTGTTTGTGTCAAACAAGTTGTGAATTTGTTGTAACATTAAAACAGGAGATCATGACTTACTCTGTGCTCAAAGTGATGCTCGGAGCTCGGAGTGGTTTCCGCTGTGGGCGAACGAAACTTTCGGAAGACGTTGTAGCAGAATCACTTGAACAATTCCAGATATGCTTTTTTTTTTCATTGGTTGTTGCGTTAAATCTTACCCAGATACAATTGTGCTATTTTCTGATTGGCTATTGTGTAGCCCCTTTCTTTTTTTTTTTTTTTGATTGACTGATAAGTGGCAGGCTCGACTAAGAACTCCAGGGGAGACGCGCTTGATTCCTGACGGTTCCATAGTGAGAGCGGAGCGGGCAGATACATTTTGGCCGCTGCGGCATATTAAATATATTATAAATAGTTTTTCCGCGTGAGAAATACAATGTGTGGCGGGAGTGCGTGATAAAAGACCGAAATGAGTGACTGTCACGGTCAATGCGTGACACTTAAGAGCCCTGTAGTCTTGTAAGAAAGATCTGTCCCAGGCCCAGATTACAATAACCATCATGTTTACTCTGCCTCTTACTGTCAACATGAGGACAGGAGAATGTCAGTTAATAAATGGGAAAACAAAGTAACTTGCGTTACTTTTTTGACAAAGTAACTGAGACTTTGTTGTAAATTTAAAAGTAATGCATTACTTTACGAGTTACTTGGGAAAAAGTAATCTGATTACGTAACTCACGTTACTTGTAATGCGTTACCTCCAACACTGCCCTTACGTTACCCAATTACCCCAAAAATCTTAATAGAAGACTTAATAATAGTAACTTTGATAATAAATATTTCTAAAGCGTTAGTAATTGAAGTGCATGGCAATTTTTTATAGATGTGGTGCTGTGTGAAACGCTTGTATATACCGTCAGTCAGAGCTGGGTAGTGACTGATTACATGTAATCTGGATTACGTAATCAGAATAAAAAAATTAAGCACTTGTAATTAGATTAAATTTTTAAATACTTGTAATCAAACTACAGTAACTTTTTTATTGATTACATGTTATTCTCACAATGGCAGTCAAATATTCATAATTCATTGATTCTCCCTACTCCTTTAATCTGTTAAATTTTCCTTTCTATAAAATGCCTACTGCTTATATACGTTCAGAAGGTCTTCCAGGTTTGTGGAAATCAATGCGATAAACAAGTTAGGTCAAAAGTAATCTAAAAGTAGTCAGATTATATTACCTAAAATGTGTAATGTAATGGATTACGTTACTAACTAAAAAAAAATTCATGTACTTTGTAGGCTAATCAGTAACCGATTACAATTTGTAATCTACCCAGCACTGTGTACAGTTTACCTCGACACTTCAGTTTACATTGTTCACATATCATGTTTTTCTTGTGTCAACATTCAAATGGGTCAAGCGACTTGCGCTTCAATAGAGAAGCCGAAAACAACAAGCAAGCATGTCAGTGCTGAGCTGGAGAATCCGGTTTAACTGCTCTTGTGCGCCTATTCAACACTTGGCTTTTGGTGATTGTTTCCCATGTGTTCCAGTAAATAACAGCGTTTAATGTCAGGGTTCTGCCCTGGCAGCTCTGTCTGTCTTGTCTTTGTTTAATGTATGTTTGCCTAGAACAAACATAGAATTTCTTTGTGGGCAGGTGCAAATCCTGCTGGAAAATGAAGGAAGCATGAAGTGCTCTGAAAATGTCCTGGTAGACGGCTGCGTTGACTCTGGATTTAATAAAGCACAGTGGACCAAAGTCCTCTTTTCTGATGAGAGCAAATTTTGCATCTCATTTGGAAACCAAGGTCCCAGAGTCTGGAGGAAGAATGGAGAGGCACACAATCCAAGATGCTTGAAGTCCAGTGTGAAGTTTCCACAGTCTGTGTTGGTTTGGGGAGCCATGTCATCGGCTGGTGTTGGTCCACTGTGCTGTCCACTCAACGCAGCCATCTACCAGGACATTTTCAGAGCACTTCATGCTTCCTTCATCAGACTGACTTCATTTTCCAGGAGGATTTGCACCTGCCCACACTGCCAAAAGAACCAAAACCTGGTTCAATGACCATGGTATCACTGTGTAATTACTGTGTGATTTCATGTAATATTCAAATTTTTTGAAATCCTGTTTTCGTGGGTTTTATGAGCTGGAAGCCCAAATTATGTACAAATTAACAACTAAATACTTGAAATCGTTGTTTGCCCTGAATCTATAATCTATGGAAGTTTAACGTTTTGAATGGAATTATGGAAATAAATAAACTTTTCCATGATATTCTAATTTTTTGGAAAGGGTCTGTAGGTCCAACATAGCTTTTAAAATTCCATCTAGTCATTTTGGACCACTAGAATACATGAATTTTCCAATGTCTGAGGATTTTAACTTTACATCTGTTACCGAGGATGAGATCAGAGATATCATTATCAATTTAAAAGACTGTTCACCAGGACATGATATGATTGACAGTAAAATATTAAAAGCAATTTACCCTGATATCATTAAACCATCACTTTATATTTTTAATCTTTCCCTAGACCGAGGAATTGTGCCTGTAGAGTTGAAAATGGCAAAAATTAACCAGTTTATAAAGAAGATGACCATGCTATTTTTAACAATTATAGACCAATTTCTGTGTTACCAGCCCTGTCCAAAGTTCTTGAAAAACTTGTTTACACAAGATTAATTCAACATCTGGACAAAAATAATATTTTATATGTACACCAGTATGGTTTTAGGAAACAACATTCCACTTACATGGCACTTGTCCATTTTTTTTACTGAGATATACAAAGCAAAAGATAGAAAAGAAAACGCTATAGGTATTTTTCTGGATCTTTCCAAAGCATTTGATACCGTTAACCATTTCATTCTGTTAAAAAAAAAAACGTTCACATTATGGTATACGAAACAAGTCACTACTCTGGTTCACCAGTTATTTTTCAGACCGGTATCAAACTGTCAACTATAATGGGACAGAATCCCCTCCCCTTCCCCTTCAGTGCGGCTTACCACAGGGTTCCATCTTGGGTCCCTTGTTATTTTTATTATGTTAACGACCTCCCTAATGTCTCAGATAAACTTTCTAAAATTTTATTTGCAGATGATACAAGTGTATTTTACTCCCATAAAAACCCTGAAATTTTAATAAAAGTAGTTAATGAAGAACTTGACAAGTTATCTACTTGGTTCAAGTCCAACAAATTGTCACTCAACATAAAAAAAAAAACAAGTTATATATTGTCCGGTATTAAGTCTGACACATTTAAATCTTCAATGAAAATTCTAATTGATAATCTCTCCATTAACAATGTTAGATCTGCTCGTTTCCTCTGCGTTATACTAGATGACTCTTTATCCTGGAAACCTCATATTAGTGCCATAAGTACAAAAATAGCCAAAGTGGTCGGTATATTAGGAAAAATCCGGCACTTGATTAACAAAAAAGTTGCAGTTATGTTGTATTACTCAATGTTGTACCCATATATCAATTACTGTAATGTTGCTTGGGCTAGTACCCACCCAACTAAACTGGAATCTATTTTTCGACTTCAGAAGCGAACTTTAAGAATAATATTTTGTGTAAATCGTAGACACCCCTCCCAATCACTGTATTCTTATATATACGAGTATTCTTAGTGTTTACCAAGTGAATCAACTTCAAATTGCTTTATTCGTTTATAGCTCTATAAAAAAGTTATTTCCCCAGCACTCCCTACTCTCGTACGACTCAAACACAGTTTAGTATATTATACAGAGGGTCAAAGGTATGGAACAGTCTTCTCACATCACTTATTGAGGTTTCTAAAGAACAGTTTAAACAGAGAGTAAAATTGTTGCTACTAAGTTGTCTGAATTTTCCATATGGGTTTGTGCTCTAAATCCAATTTTAAATTGTTTTATAATATGTTTTTAATTTGTTAAATATAATTGGTTCTATGGAGATTGCCACTAATTAAGCCCCTTGAGGGTTTTTCGGCAATTGTCCATCACATTTTTTTTTTTTTTCTGAAACGTATAACACTGTTTTTTATGCTTTTGTTGTGAAAAGAAAAGAAATCAAATCAAATCAAACTTTGATGTCACACACCAATCGGTCTGCGCAGTGCAGCATCAAGTGGAACACACTACTTGTCTAGTCCTCGTTTGCCTCACCCTATGCCTTGTTTGCTTTCCTCCCAATTTATTGTGCTCTACACCCTTTACCCTATTGTCTTTGCCAGTTCGTTTTGTGCCACGTGTAGTCAGTTTTTAAACTGTGTCTTAGGCATTCAAATCCAATGTTTGCTTCTCTTCCTGTCTCCTTCATCTGATGGATTTTTGAAGGCAGCATAGATGTATCCTTCTCTGCCTTTGATATCCCACAATCCTGTGCTTTCCATTCCTTGACAGTTGAGCTAGAAAATAAAGATGGGATCGGCAAGTTGCGGTTGGTGGTCAGTTTGTGTGTAAATGTACTTTTTTGACCAACATTTTACACTTCTGATGTAATTTCTAGCGAGAAATTACTATTGTAGTAATTAAATATTAGCTTAATTTTCACCAAAGCTCGCTCTATTTTGCTGTTGATCGTTAAACATTAACACTGCCTCAAAAGTCTGTCTGAAAGCAGTTTCGTGAGGAACCTTTGTGCACAAACGCTGCATTAAGGCATGAGACAACATGTTTTCGAATGCAGCCAAAGTCTTTGCTACAGTTTCTTGTGTATCCTTGTCAAAGATTTCCTCATTTCTTTTTTGATTAAGTTGCTTATTCAAGACTTCTACTTCTAAAAATACTTTTTTATAGTATTTTCGTTATTTTCTTTCTTTAGCAATCTCTATCAGCCTTGTATATTTCCCTTTTATTTTTGTTTTGTATAATGTAGTTATTTGCTTTTAGTTTAGTTAATTTCTCTTTTGTTCTTAACTTGTGTTTTTGTTACTTGAGTCATTATCTTTTATCAGTTCTTTATTATTTTGTGCGTTCTCTTGCTGCCTCTTCCCATTGTGTTGTCCTTGTGATCTTCAGTCTTGCAGGTATTATAGACACGGAGGCTTTTGTTTGCTGGGGAACAACATCTTTTATTATCTATTCCAGAGGACCCCCATCACTCAACCAGTATGAACTTGTTTATCTCCAGGGAAACCCTCCAAGAGACTGGAATGACCTTAACTTCTGTTGATACTCCCATCAAATACCATAACTAACTGCATAACAAGTCATCACTTATCCACAAGTCTTGTCTTGTTAAGTCCTGTTGTGTTGTGTTCTCCTGAAATTTATCCTGAGACTTCCCACTGGTTTCCTTTACCTAGCAGGTATAGTATCTGTGATCAAGTATCAGTTCACACTCTGGTTCATTGTGTTCTTGTCTGGAGTTCTACACAACTATCTGTCTTGTGTTGCCACATCCTCTCCAGTTCTTAAAGGGATGGTTCAGAGTAAAATCAACCTAGGGTCCTTTGCACCATGACCTCGAGCCAAACACCCCCCCCTCCCAGAAGCCTTTTTTCCCTTGGTCGAACATTATTAAAGTTAGAGCTTATTTAGAGATATCAGCCGAACGGCTTAGTGCAGGCGCTAATGGATCCAAGGCTGTATCTCGTAAATTACCCCATTTATAATGCCCAGAATGGTACCAAACTTCTACAGTAGTACAAACAGGTTCTGTACTCATAAAACGAGGCATTGGAAAGTTAGTAAGTACATCAGGAGTTTATTAAAAGCAGAACTTGGTAACTTTTTTAACTCAATAAAACTGTCTAGAAATCATTTGGATAGTTAAACAACCTGTTCTGGTGATATTGGTGACTTTCCCCGCTCCCCCCAGCGTTCCCAGGTGGAAAACCAACCTTGCAACTTGGGGACTACCGTCCCGGCAAGATAGAGATTGGAAGTCTCGTGAGAAGCGAGAACGAGAACGAGCGCGAAACACAAATTGCTTTACGGCAATTCGACATAAACACACGCATGTATGATGTATTACCAGATTACCCACCTCGGTAGACATAGCTCCACACGATACAGTTGGCTTGCTCCGATCAAAACAAACGCACATGAGCAGCGGTAGAGAGGGGGAGGAGGCCGCCGCAAGTGAGTTTTTTTACGACCGTGTCGTGAAATATACGCCCCACAGCTGTAGGGGGAGCTCGTGGGGAAAACATGCGACAACAAAAGGGAAAATCAGCGAAGAAGTGACTAGAGTTCGCTAGAGTTGCCGAGTTCTGCTTTAAATAACACTTGGCTGATGGCTAATGCTACCGCTAACCCGGTCGTCGAGGTCACTTCAGTGATTAGGGGGTGTATGGTTCGAGGTCATGGTGCAAAGCACCCTAGGTTGATTTTACTCCAAACTATCCCTTTAAGTTCTTTGCACCCTGGGACTGGTTCTAGCGGTTATCCTCCGCTTCCCAGATGTTGGCGTTTGTTTCACGCCACACCTACTTGTGTCCTGTCTGCTGCATTTTCAATAAAATCTACTCACTGCACGTCCTGCATTTGGTTCCTCTCTCACTCAGATCATGATAGTTTAATATGTTGCATGGTGGTGTTTTGTCGATTGGCCCACTGGGGAAAAGTTCAGGTTCTCCCAGTTGCATATTTTACCGTCCCTCTATAGCCAATTTCGGGTCCACTCCTAGCCCTTATGTTGATCCGCCCCTGTGTATAAATGTCACCGTCAGCAGGAAAGACGAGAATTACCTCATTGTGAAAGTCTTGAAAGTCTTGAAAGAAAGACCTGTCACAACAACACTTCATGGCCAGTATGTGGTCACCTGAACACCACAACCATAAGTGCTTGTTTATATTTCATTTCAAACCTACTGGTCACACCTGTGCTGTTCACTGGAGCTCTGAATCATTTAAACATTACCTACTAATATTTTAGATGTCATATTAGCTGCTGAACTACATAGTCTAATATTCAGTATAGCTGCTCTCGCTCGTGTGATATTGCTTAAACTCGACAGATCATACAGCTTCTGCAAAAACGGTAAAAAAGAAAAAAGAAAGAAAAAGTATTTTCTTTTTGTATCAGATCTCCTCTGCTGCCCTCTGCAGGTCATTCGCGACAGAGGAAAATATCTGAGTTTGTGTGCATTAAAGGGTTTGTTCACCCAAAAATTAAAATTACACCATGATTTACTCTCAAGCCATCCAAGGTGTATATGACATCCTTCTTTCAGATGAATACAATCTGAGTTATATAAAAAAAAATATCCTGGCTCTTAATTTTGGGGCGGCACGGTGGTGTCGCTTCACCTCTCAGCAAGAAGGTCCCCGGATCAAGTTCTGGCTGGGACGGGAGGCGTCTCTGTGTTTCCCCCACAGTCCAAAGACATGCAGGATAGGTGAATTGGAGAACCCTGCTATGGACTGGCCCCTGTCCAGGGTGTTTTCCCCACTTGCGGCCTGAGATACTGGGATATTCTTTGTGAGAGGATTGGATGGATGGATGGATGGATGGATGGATGGATGGATGGATGGATGGATGGCTTTTGATTTGTGAATGTAAGTACAATCGATTGAAATTGTTACAATCAGTTGAAATCGTAACTGGCATTCAAGTATTATAAAGAAGAATAGATGAGAGACAAAAAGGGAACGCACATTTATGCACATTATCATATTTTACATTTTCAAAAAACATAATTTAGTATGATTTATAAGCTGTTTTGAATCTTGTTAAGAAAGAAATTAATGGTATAATTATCCTTGTGGGGACATTTTGACCCAATAACGTAGGGTTTACCTGTGTTCACTAAGGAGATTCTTCATCTGGCTAGATCTTTTTTGTTGTTGTTGTAGAAAGAAGTGCTGCTGTCATTAACAGTGTCCTTAAAGTCAGACAATTTATTTGCGTTCATGATTACATTTTTAGAAATAGAAACATAAACTAGTCATTTGTATCTAACATATTTTTGTCATCTATCATCATAGTATTATTCTTTTATCATGGTATTCTTTATAGTAATACCTACCACCAATAACTACCAAGCTGAACCACCATGATATGATTTATATTAACTGCACAGAAACCCATTTTTACTATATGAAGATGGTGATGATCAGTTTGATGCAGGCCTGAGTCTGGAGAACATGTAGCATTACATTGCGTTTCACATTATGACGCAAATAGCGACATCAGTTTTTATTTTTTCCTTCTGTCTCTTAGTAATTCCAGTAGATGTCACTGTTACTGCGATGCATAAGAAACTGGTCAGATCTCCTCCCAGCGGTCCAGAATCTGCTCATTTTCCTCAAAGCATGGAAAAATTCAGCCACTAGAGAGGGAGACAAAATACATTTCAGAGTCAATCGACTGGGAACGATATCTTTGGAAGAGCATAACATAATTTTATAAATATTGCTGCAGTATATACAGTGCTGCCTTACATTTTTAAGTACAACCAACTTGGATGTTTAAGTCATTTCAACTTAAATCACATTAAACTTATTTTGATGAGTTAAAGCAATGTAAAAACATATGTTGTCATAACTTACTGATCATATTTTTTTTACAGTGTAGTATGTATATACTGTGCACAGTAAGCACATTATCTGTATTGTGCATTGAATAGAAAGATGGAATACTGCATCCCACAATGCAATGCGCTCAACTTGACCTTCCATTTCTACACTGTTCAGTCCCATTCACACCAAAAAACGATAACTATAACAATAAGTATATTAGCGTCCACACCAGCGGATGATATTGTTCTGTTTATTATAAGCGTGCGCTGCATATTTGTCGTCTTTCGCTTTAAATGCTCAAGCTCTTAAAGCAGGATGGATTCTGATTGGCTGTCAATGTTTTTTTCAATCATTCTCTGTGCCATTATCGTTATAATAGTGGTGTGAACTCTGCTATAGAATGATTTGAAGAACTACATCTTAATTGTTATAGTTATCGTCCTTGGTGTGAACGGGCCTTTGGAAGAAGGTTCTACATAGAACCTTAAAGAGTTCTGTCAGACGCTTCATATATAGAACATTTTAAGGTCCCCATCATGGGATCATTTTATAGATTTAGTTTTAATTATTTAATTTAGTTTTAGTTCATTTTCATTTCATGAAATTGATTGAATTAAACAGCTCATAAACATATGAGAAAAAAATGAAATAACCCATTAAACATAAGACAAAACTGAGTCAAGAACCCTAGAACCTTCCTTTCTAAGAGTGTAGAGATGTGAATTAGAATTGCAGTCATAAAGTAATAAAACAATAGTCTTTTTTGACTCATCATTTGGGGAAAATGGAAATTCACCAAGATGATAACTGAACAAAAATGTTTTTCTTCATAAACATGCCACGATTCTAGATCATCCTAGAAGTTTCACTGCGTGTCGCATGACTAACAAAGACACCAACCTCCATCATGTTCAGCTCTACTGTGCCATTCTTGTCCTTGTCCAGCATTTTAAATATTTCTGCAAATGAGAATTTAGATATAAATGCACAATTTACATATCAGTCTTTATTCAAATGGCGCTCTTTATCGGACACTCACTGAACATGCATTCGAGACGCATAATACAGCCCACGAAGTTGTCGAAGTCGATGGTGAGATCGGAGTCGCTGTAGCGCGCCACCAGGATCTGGTGTAGAGGGTTGCTCAGAGAGAAGCCTGTACAAAAAAAACACCATTAAATGATCACAGAATTGCCATTTTTGGCTGAACTGTACCTTTAAGACTCAAGATCTGACCTGCTTTCTCCACGGCTCCTCTCATCTCCATAGAGCTCATTGTGCCTGACTTGTCCATGTCAATTTTACAGTAAATGTCCTACAGAAGACAAACAGAGGCGGATCGCAATGTTACGACATTATATATATATATATACACACTCACCTAAAGGATTATTAGGAACACCATACTAATACTGTGTTTGACCCCCTTTCGCCTTCAGAACTGCCTTAATTCTACGTGGCATTGATTCAACAAGGTGCTGAAAGCATTCTTTAGAAATGTTGGCCCATATTGATAGGATAGCATCTTGCAGTTGATGGAGATTTGTGGGATGCACATCCAGGGCACGAAGCTCCCGTTCCACCACATCCCAAAGATGCTCTATTGGGTTGAGATCTGGTGACTGTGGGGGCCATTTTAGTACAGTGAACTCATTGTCATGTTCAAGAAACCAATTTGAAATGATTCGAGCTTTGTGACATGGTGCATTATCCTGCTGGAAGTAGCCATCAGAGGATGGGTACATGGTGGTCATAAAGGGATGGACATGGTCAGAAACAATGCTCAGGTAGGCCGTGGCATTTAAACGATGCCCAATTGGCACTAAGGGGCCTAAAGTGTGCCAAGAAAACATCCCCCACACCATTACACCACCACCACCAGCCTGCACAGTGGTAACAAGGCATGATGGATCCATGTTCTCATTCTGTTTACGCCAAATTCTGACTCTACCATCTGAATGTCTCAACAGAAATCGAGACTCATCAGACCAGGCAACATTTTTCCAGTCTTCAACTGTCCAATTTTGGTGAGCTCGTGCAAATTGTAGCCTCTTTTTCCTATTTGTAGTGGAGATGAGTGGTACCCGGTGGGGTCTTCTGCTGTTGTAGCCCATCCGCCTCAAGGTTGTGCGTGTTGTGGCTTCACAAATGCTTTGCTGCATACCTCGGTTGTAACGAGTGGTTATTTCAGTCAAAGTTGCTCTTCTATCAGCTTGAATCAGTCGGCCCATTCTCCTCTGACCTCTAGCATCAACAAGGCATTTTCGCCCACAGGACTGCCGCATACTGGATGTTTTTCCCTTTTCACACCATTCTTTGTAAACCCTAGAAATGGTTGTGCGTGAAAATCCCAGTAACTGAGCAGATTGTGAAATACTCAGACCGGCCCGTCTGGCACCAACAACCATGCCACGCTCAAAATTGCTTAAATCACATTTCTTTCCCATTCTGACATTCAGTTTGGAGTTCAGGAGATTGTCTTGACCAGGACCACACCCCTAAATGCATTGAAGCAACTGCCATGTGATTGGTTGATTAGATAATTGCATTAATGAGAAATTGAACAGGTGTTCCTAATAATCCTTTAGGTGAGTGTATATATAAATATATATAAAAGTTGGATTGTACAAAAAAATGAAAATGATAGAAGCATGAAAACATACCAGGTACATCTCAATTTTAGTCCAGAGAATTTTAAATTCAGTCAAGCCCAGTTTTCCACTGCCGTCTTTCTGAGACATCAATAAAGGAAAGAATAGACTAGAACAACTAGTAAAAATACATCAACCAAACGTTCTTTGCGTCATTTCTAATTATTTTAGTAAAACTGGTCCGGTTCATCAAATCTTGTGCATTTTTTCAAAAGGATACATCCAGTAAGTTGACCATGTTACGGCAAGTGTCCAAACTAAATCCATCAGTTTTAATGTCTTTGCCTTAAAAAAAAAAAAAAGATAAAAAGACATTCATTTCTTGTCATTAAAAAAAAAAAAAAAAAAAAAAAATTATATTCATTAATTATTTTACTATATAAATAAATGATTTACTATATTTTACAAATGTGATCTGGCCTGTAAAAAGTGTCAAAAAGCTTACGTCTAGATATCACTTTGTTCAGGATATTTTGCAGCTCAAATGGTGAGATTTCAGCGTCCTTGTGGAAGGAAAAATGATTGAATATGTTTTAGAGAAATTAATATGAACCAAAATAGCATAAATTAAATCATTATCCTGTAATACTCACGGCCCCAGCAAGCTGTCCAAACAGACTCTTGAACCGGCTGTCAATATCCCCCTCTTTCACATCAATCTGCACGATACAAATTTAAATAATGCATGTTTGTGTCATAATACAGTATTATATTCATATTGAACATGGTGCAAAAAATGTACCTCTGGAACCTTGCACTCGACAGGATCATCAAGCTCTCTAAAAAACAAACACATTTCAGTGAGGAGACAGAAACTTTCGTTAGGACTAATCTAAGTATTGTGAGCCAGAATAATCCAGGAACTCACTGGAACTCTGCCTGTTTTTCTGAGAAGACGCGCACGCAGAAGTCTCCATCTTTGTTGGGCTCAAAGGTGGACGGGACGATGAGATACTCGCCGGGGGGCAGACAGAAACGAGAGCACACCTCCCGCAAGTTGACGAAGGTCTCAGAACGGGCCGCCGAGGCATGTCGCACGAAGAAGTTACGATCCAGATGGGCGTTCCTCTGCCCGACAAACTACAACAGAATGTTTCAATAAGAAATTTGATTATTGGTATCATTTTTGGGTGAACTGTCTCTTTAAGAGGAACTGATGAATACGCTAGTGGAATTTGTACTGTATTTCTGGTCATTTTGTGCTTCAGTATGTGCAGTCCATACCTCTTGAGGAACCTGTGGACAACAATAAGAGAGATTTATGTTCGTGAAATAATCAGTTCTTATCACTGTTCTTGGCCAGAATAAGCTGGAAAGTGAATCAGACTTGTGTGAGTGAACTTCCAGTGTGTAGACAGTGTTAGGCTGCTCACCTCGTAGATGGCGAAGCCAATGGTGTGCATGTCCTCTCCGGCCTTTCTCATTTTGCGACGGTTCTTCTGGATCAGTCCCACAACGAAGCTGCATCCCACTTCATTATCAGCTGGGTCGTCATCCTCCTCCTCCAGCTTAATCAAGAACTGAGGGTTCATATAGAAAGAGTCTGCCAGGAACAAAACGAGGTCAAACACATGGCTTCTGTTGTAATAAATGGTACTTTAAAATATTAAACACAAAATGCTTTTTGTTTATTATGTTTTGTTTTACTTTTTATTGTTGTTTTTGTTGAATATCCTTTGTTTTGTTTATTTATTTATTTTGCTGTTGTTTTTGTTTAGTATTCTTTTTTTATTTACTTTTTTCTGTTGTTTTTGTTGAATATCCTTTGTTTTATTTATTTATTTAGCTGTTGTTTTTGTTTAGTATACTTTTGTTTTTGTTATTGTTTTGAGCTGTTTTTATTTTTAGGGTTTTTTGCTGTTGTTTGTTTGTAATTCTTTTGTTTTATTTTTTGTTGTTTTTGTTTAGTTTCTTATTTAGTTTTTTTATGCTGTTGTTTTAGTTGAAAATCCTTTTGTTTCTGTTTTTGCTGTTGTTTTTGTTTAATATTCTTTTATTTTATTTCTTTTTGTTTAGTTTTTTTAGTTTTTGTATGTTGTTTTAGTAAAATAACCTTTTGTTGTTGTTTTTTGCTGTTGTTTTTGTTTTGTATCTTTTAGTTTTTTGCAGTTGTTTTTGTTTCATATACTTTTGTTTTCCTATTATTATTTTGTGTAGTTTTTCTTTAGTTTTTGCTGTTGTTTTATTTGAATATCTTTCTTTTTTTTTAGCTGTTTTTGTTTAGTATCTTTTTGTTTTGGTCTGTTCTTGTTTTCTTTTTAGAGTTTTTTTGCTGTTGTTTTAGTTGAGTATACTTTTGTTTAGTTTTTTTTTTTTTTGCTGTTTTTGTTTAGTATCTTGTTTTTTTGCTGTTGTTTTAGTTTGTTCTTTTTTTTCCTATACTTTTTTTTACTTGAGTATATTTTTGTTTTTTATTTTTGCTTTTTTGTTTAGTATCTTTTTGTTTTTTGCTGTTGTTTTGGTTTGTTGTTCGTTTTTCTTTTTAGTTGTTTTTGTTTAGTTTTTTAAAACTTTTTTGCTGTTGTTTCTGTTTGATATTATTTTGTTTCCTTTTTGTTTAGTTTTTTTGCTGTTGTTTTTTATATTCTTTTGTTTTCTTTTTTGTTGATTTTGTTTAGTATTATTTTGTTTTGCTTTTTGTTGTTTTTAGTTTTTAGTTTTTTTATTCTTTGTAAAAGATTCACTTCCATACATAATATAAAATTATATAATGTAATATATCAGGCAGTAGATTCAGTTAATTACTTGGGAAGTTCCTGCAGCCTCCAGCAGTAGATCCTCTCCTCCAGTTGCCATCAAACTTAGACAGCGCCCACTTATTGACGCTGTCATCTGACAGAGCATCAGGGGTCAGATTACAGATCTCCACCCGCGAGTAATGACGCAGGAAATCAGAGTATGACATCCTGGAATGCAGAGATATATCTTATCAATGATCTAACAGCAGAACAGGAAAAATGCAAAATAAAAATGTAGAAAAATGAATAAATAAAACAATTGTAGATTACCAGAACTCTCCATCTTCTGCTTTGGAGCTCAGTTTCTCACGGTCACTGTCACTGACCTGACGCCATTCTGTCGACCTATAGACCAATCACATGATGTTCAGTGAATTTGCAGGTCATTATATAGCTAAATTGTTAAATCCAGCATGAAAAAAAAAGAAGCTATTTTCTACACACTACTGATCAAAAGTTTGGGGTCTGTAAGATTTTTATATGTTTTTAAAAGAAGTCTCTTATTCTCACCAAGACTGCGTTTATTTAATAAAAAATACAGTAAAAACAGTAATATTGTGAAAATAAAATTACTGTTTTCTATTATAATTTTTTTAAGATGTCATTTATTCTTGTGATCAAAGCAGAATTTTCAGCATCAAAATAACAGCAAATTTTATTTTTTGGGCGAACTATCCCTTTAATATTTTTGTGGAAACCATGATACGTTTTTTTCAGGATCCTTTGATGAATAGAAAGATCAAAAGAGCAGCATTTATTTTAATATTACTGTCATCAGTTTAGTGCATCCTTGCTTATTTAATTTTTTTATATATATATATATATTTTTTTTTTTTTGTATTATAAAATATACTGTATAATACAACATATATATATATATATATATATATATATATATATATATATAAAAAAATTATCATATAAATTATATAAAAATCATTTAACAAATTGAATGAGTCAAGTGTAAATAGGTTAAGTATGTTATAGTCTGTTGATTTAGTTGTGAAACGAGGAAGAGCTTTATTGAGTTGTTGGGTGTTCACTGTGTGACAAGGAGGATGGGCGGCACTGAACCTGTTCTTCCAGCACCTGAGGGCACAATGGCTTAAAGTTCCCATAGCAACTCAGGTCTCTCCTATAGTAAACATGTCTGAAAGAAGCCACAGGTGGGTGTCGTTACTTTCCGCAACACCAACCTGCATAACCTCTTTTCCTCAAACGGATTCCAGAATTATAGCTTTATGTGCTAATCAATTTGCAGACATGTCACATTGTGTGTTTTGAAGCCAACACCGGTTTACACACCCATCACTCCAGGGTCCAGTCCACTCCACCTGTCCCCAGGGGTTCCTGATCCGGACCAGTTTGGTTAACTCGCCCCTGTACTCCACCTGTGCAGACACCAGGCAACATTTAATGATCTATGCAAACCGATGACATAGAAATGCTTAATAATACTCCTCAACACCGACCTCTTCGGCTCCTGTAAGAGAGTAGGCGTGTCCTTTGACCAGTTTCTGACTAGTAATCGCCTCTGAATCTGCAGTGCTTGTAATCTACAGCAAACGGAAACAAAACAGAACCGGTTACGCATGACTTTTAATTACAGTTCACTGACAGTTAAAATAACAGATCCGGTTACAAACTGCTAATAATTACAAGGTTACACATAAATATGAAGATTCTCACGTCAATTGAGCAGCCCAGCAGTGAGCCCCAGCTCAAAGCCTTCTGGATGGTTTTGAAGAGATTTGGACTTGCTTTCGCCAATTCGTGGACCTCAGCGATGCCTCCGGTGAAATCCTCAAATCCCTCTGTGGTGGTGCCACCAGAGAGAGCTTCATAGCTGCCGTTCAGCCTGAGGACAAGGAAGTAGTTTTTCGCTTTTATTTATGAGGAAGTCTACTCCATTTAGTCAAGCTATACTCTTTAAAATACCATTACCATTTCTGGTTTCCAAAATAACCATTCAGTGATAAGTTCTTAAAATAACCATTTTTCTTAGGCCCTGTTTGCACCTGGTATTAAGATGTGTTCGGATCGATCGGATCACTAGTAGATGAGAGAGACACATACCCGTTTACACCTGGTGTTTTAATCTGTCTATTTGTCCACTTGTGACCACATCTGTCTTGATTTCTTCGAGGGGAGGGTCTATCGGCGGGTAAATGTATGGGCTTTTTCAGATCTTTCGCTCTAATGGACGAAATAAGCTAGAGCAATTTGCATAAGGATAAACATAAACAAGACCAAACGCGGTGAGTGTGTGTTAGAAATCAGGAATGGTGAGAGAACATTGTGCTTGGTACATTTTTATCTTCAAACTAAACTTGGGTCTTCAGCTGAAAAAGTTTAAATCCCATCTGGCTAGTGCGCTTCCCATAATGTTTACGCGTTAGGTCAGTAGGCGGAGAGTAGGTGTCTTGTGTGGCTGTTTGAACACATTCGATCACATGAGCATTTACACTACGAAAGCAATCCGGTCTATTGTGTTTTCAACTACCTCTGGAAGTGGTTGAAAGTGGACAAACTAAAGACGTTTTAGACCCCGTTTACACCTGTATTTAGCGTCGTCCACTTGTGATTCGATCATCCTAACTGCATCTTAATACCAGGTGTAAACAATCTAAGTATAAAGAACATTTTAATAATCTAAAGAAACTTTTGTGGAATGGAAAGGTTCTATGGATATTAACCCTCAGACGGTCTTCGTTTCGGAGTCACATCCTGGGCCTTCCCGGTCAGAAGTGACCGGAGGCCTAAAAATGAAACTTCCTCCATCCCAGTAAAACCAATAATATTTATTCTTTTTAATTTTGTATTTTGAGATCATTTTATTGAATTTATTAATATTTATGGTCTATTTTTGCCATTGAAATTAATAAAAAAAAATATATAAATATATGTATTTTTAATTTTTTTTATTTATGCAGTATTTTAGTTTAATATAGAGTCTAGGCCTTCAAAAAAAAAAAGTTTGAAGCAGATTAGCACCATCTGGTGAGAGTATGGAGAGAAAGCGTAGAAACATGGTGTAACCACTAGATGGCATCTACAGTTCTCTATGGAGAGGCATGTGAATTCCCCAGCTGTTTATGGACACATTTACTTCTTTTTTTTTTTTACAGAATTTGTAACAAAAAATGCAATTCATTCAATTATAACACTTTATGTAAAATAATATTCATTTTTTTTCCCCCTCAATTTCCCATTCATTTCCTATGGGGGTCATTTTTGACCGAAGACCACAAGTGTGACTATTTTTTTTACGACCACTTAGCATGCTCGACTCATGACCTCAGTTTTTTTGTGTGTGCACATACCTAATGCCATACAAGTCACCAAGTTTCGTAACATTCCGATGAAGCCGTGATTTTTAAAAATTCAAAACAGATTTTTTGTAATCAAAATTTATTGGTGTGTATGTGTATAAAAGTGTGTTTGTATGTGTGTGTGTGTGTGTGTGTGTGTGGGTGTGTCTGTTTTGCACTCTTGATGTTGTAGAGTGTCACCCCTTTACAGCGGTGTACTTTTTTTTAGGATTGTGGCCGATTTGTAGATTGTACACACAAAAATTCGGAGAATTATTTTTTTTTTTGGTCAATTTCCCATTAATTTCCTATGGGTCGGTCATTTTTGACCGAAGACCAAAATCGTCACTATTTTTTTTTACGACCACTTAGCATGCTCGGATCATGACCTCAATTTTTTTTTGTATTTACATACCTAATGCCATAAAAGTCACCAAGTTTCATAACATTCCGATGAAGCTGTGATTTTTAGAAATTCAAAACAGAAAATGTTTCGGTCAGAAATGACAGAGGACCGTCTGAGGGTTAAAGGTTCTTCGCTTCATTTCTTTATTCTTTATTAGTGTAAATGAGTTTGAGGCTACAACTTTTAATCTACTGAGCTACAAATACTTTTAATCTACAAATACTCACTTTGCATAGGCCTTTTCCAGCAGAGCGCTCCAAAACTCAGAGCCCTCGGCGGAGTGAACGAACAGCAACTCTCCTTTTCTTGCAGGCAGACGGTCGTCAATGACCACGTCCACCCAATCACCGTACTGCCAGAACTGAAGAAACAATGGACATATGTGAACAATGGAACATTTGACAAACGTCTTCATGGGTAAATGCCCATAAAAAAGCAAAATCAGTCGTAATATTTTTGGTTTGTTGGCTTTTATGTGACGAGAGGCTATTAACCTGGAAATGAAATATTCCAGCGTAACCTCCGTCAAAAGTCTGATCAGATGGGACGACGCGGCCGAAGACGTCCTGGTTCAGGGTGAGAGAAGCGATGGCAGCTAGAAGCCAACAGTCACCTGGAAAACCAGTAGGGAGATGTGATATAATTTTCCTATTATTCCTGCTCCTCCTACACACTTTGCAAACTCATTTGCATCACAGACGTTTTCTTTATAGCCAGTATGTGGATTCAATTCACCAAATGCAGCATGATTTTGATTCTTATCAGTCCCAAATAATTTCAGATAGAGTGGAAAACTGTAGGTTTTTTGTTTGTGAAAAAACCCGTGGCGTTTGATCCAAGATAGGAAAAAAACACAAAAGTGTTTGGGTTGTATGGAATAAAGCAGGTTTTGACAAGGGTGTGTTTATGTGTTTGTTTGGGATTTAGAGTTGCAACCTAGACAATACTATTCTACAATAGGAATTCTGTTCCATTCCACAGATTCTACTGAGCCTGGTAGTTATTTTCATTTCAGAAAAGTTCTTTAAGGTATGTAATTAATATAATTCCAAGATATGAGAAAAATTAGTGTGTTAAAAGAGGGTGTTTCCCTGTGCAAATCTGATGATTTTCAAACTCCCTCAACCAGAAAAAAATGCTTTTGTTCTATACATGATCTTTTGTTATCAGCATTTCTAAAGTTTCAGCAGCTCAACAATAGGCTAATATTACAGGTAAACGGACTCACCCAAAGCACCCTGGCAGATGTCAGTTCTGGTTGCTCCTCCACTAATGAACGTTGGGTTGGACGTCAGTTGCTGGATGACAAAACATGCATTTCAAAAACATGAATCACAGGTTTACCTTAACAAGAGATGAGTTAACTGCTGAATCAACATGATCAAACACATGGCTCCATACAATAGGAAACAAAATAGGGCCACGTAATGGGGTAGAAAACTTTGCTTAAATAACTCAGAAGGAGCTAGATATTTTCTGGTTATTTTAATATTTGCTTGGTCATTTTTATTACAATGACCTAACAGGGTTGAATGGTTGAGCAGTTAAATCTGAAATTTGTGTAAACATTTACAATGAAAATGAAGTAGTATTATCTTCCCGCCATTGGAAGGGTCCAAATGATATGTCCTCTTGGGTGTTACAATTTTAAGTTTCATTTTTTATAACAGGAGGGAAATGCAGGACAGGGTTGCAAAATTAGCTTAGATAAAACATAACTCAGTAGCTATTTATTTTGTGGTTATTCTTTTGGGTTGTAGTTATTGATTAACCTATATTTACCATAAATTAAAAACGATATACTTGCTTGATCATTTTTATTACAACAACCTGAGTAACATAGTTGAATGGTTGAGCAGTCAACTCTGAAATTTGTGTAAAAACTGACAATGAAAACTAAGTTATTTTGTCTTCCCACCACTGGAAGGATTCAAAAGATAGGCGACTAAAAGATTGTTATTACAATAAAGTGAGTAACAGGGTTGAATGGTTGAGCAGTCAACACTGAAATTTGTGTAAAAATTGACACTGAAAATTTATTTTATCTTCCCATCATCGGAAGGTTTCAAATGATATGTCTTCTTGGGTGTTTGAATTTTAAGTTACATTTTCTATAACGGGAGAAATGCAGTAACAGGGTTGCAAAATTAGCTTGCAATTCGGTGTGTAGTTATTGAATAACATACATTTACCTTAAAGAAAAATATTTGATGGACATTTTTATTACAATAACATGAGTCACAGGGTTGGATGGTTAAGAAGTCAACTCTAAAATTTGTGTAAAAAATTTACAATGAAAATTTGATTATTTTGTCCTCCTACCAAATGTGGTTTCTTCTTAAGTGTTATGATTTGAATCATAATAATGAATGTTACATGTTCTTCTATTAGGGGGCAAGTCATAAAAGGGTTGAAAAATGTTGGATATAGCCAAATATTAGCTTTTTCATTTGTTATTAATTAAATTGTTTAAATTTTAATTATTACAAATTTGTTTAAAAAAATTATATAACACTGAATTTCAGTCCAACATTTTGTCAAAATTATTATATTTTTGTATGATTTTAAATGTTGAACACTATCAAGGTCAAGACCTCTGATGGACAAGTTACTTTTAACACTAGGTTTTATATAATAGCTAATAGTATATAATATAAATACTATATATAAATGTAATAGTTTTTATAACAAAAATATGGGAGTTTTCTTAGTATATATGGACACACAAGTGTATTTGTGGAAAGTGACAAGTGCATCTTGTTTTCTTTAATAGCCAGAGCGCTCAAGAAATCTCAAAGGTTTTCTAATGACTTTTCTAATAAGTAATAAGTGACATGTGAAGGCCAAGGATGGTTACCCATTCTCGGAATTTGTCCTCTGATTTAACTCATCCAAATTAGTCACACACATTAGGAGAAGAGAGTAGTGAACACACATACACACACACACACACACACACTCCCAGAGCAGTGTGCAGCCATTTTGCTGTGGCGCCCGGGGAGCGATTGGGGGTTAGGTGACTTGCTCAAGGGCACCTCAGTCATTTCCAACCAGTATTGAGAATCAAGCCTGCAGTCCGACTCTCTAACCATTAGGCCACGATATTTATTCTAAAAATTGTTTGAATACAGTTATACCTCTGGGGAAAAAAAAGCTGTGAGTCTAACTGACACCATTCTTGAATACAACAATAACCATCCATCATCCCAGCTGTAAGGATCATATTTACTCTAATTGACTCTAAAAGGTCTTCTGGCAACCAGTAATGCATAACGCGGCTCACAAAGCAGTGCATGCAGCATTTAAAATGATCTTGGGGGAGCATGTTCCTATAATTTGCTGGTCTGTCTGGCACTGAAGCACTTTGTCAGGTTCAGACTAACAAGTAATGGCTTTACGTGGTCATTAGTGTAGACTTTTTGTTCTTTCATGGCTGCCTAAATGGTTTTTGAAAACACACTGATGTGTATTTGTTTTTCTGAAATCCCATTCATCTCTCAGTACAATGATCTGACTGACCTATAATAACTATGGACAAGTGAAGCTTCCTGTTCATAGTGCCTCAAAAAAACAAATGATGGTGAACACACCCAGATATTTACCGAACACAGAACAACTTATCTAAGACAATATGAGCAAGGTGTGATGGCCTAGAGCAAAACAGTAAGAAAAGTATAGTCAAAGTTGAGATTTGAACTTGGTTTGAGAAGAATGTCCATTATGTGTTACTATGGGTATATGAATAGCCTACTTCAAACATGCAAATAAGGGATGGTCCATGCCAAAGATATCAAAGCATGGAATAGCTACAATAGGTTTACCCAGTGCAATTTCAGTTTTATTATTATAATTAAATATCTGAAATATAAAAGGATTGTATTACACCCACCTTTGGTCTCACCCACTCAACCCCGCGCACTTTAGAGGAGTTTGGTCCCAGTTCGTTGAACCCGAGCGCAGATGTATTGGCTTCAAACGTGTCATCCTGAAATAAGCGTCCGCACTCCAGACACTCGCGCTTGAGCGCCTCGTAGTCCTGGTTGAGGAATTTGACCGCTTGAGCGTTGGTACCGATGCCCGCTGCTCGAGCCCTGTTTTGCTGGAGCTTCGCCGCAATTCCTGACATCTCTGCTCGTCCGTCACAACAAACAGTGAAAACACACGCACACCTCAGCTCACAACGCGTTTGGAGAGGGCGTAGCCAGGGGCGTTATTAGCCTTTCGTCAGTAGGGAACAAGTGCAATAAAAGGACACAAGTTCTATTGGGCTATTATACAAAAATAAAATAAAATAAAAACCTTGTTAGCACTTATTTTACAGTCCTGTTCCCCATGTACATATTATATTACAGTAATTGGGTAACTATACAACCAACCTAATCCTAAACTTATAACCTTAACCTATGGAGCGAATTATGTGCCATAATTAAACAAACAGATCCAGCATTTTCAAACAAACTCGATCTACTTCGCAAAGGAAAACTCGACTCGCAAACAAACAGAAAGCAATGTACAGAGGTCAGTTTGAGTGAAAATGCAGTGGAGTAACAAATATGTATTGTGTTTTACAAATATAAATAAATGAGCCAAGATTAACAAATAAATACAAACCATCCTACAAATTGCATGTAACCTTTGAACAAATACCAAATCTAGCGCATACAAATGCATCTGTCTGTTATGATTGTGAGACACTTGGCTTTTTACGAGATCTCTCGGCTCGATTTTCTCACAAATGCAGTTGAGCAACTTCCTCTTCTAAAACAGTAGATGGCGCTAAGATTAATTTAGCGCTAGTCTCCTGGGAGAAGCACTGATTTGAAACTTGTCTTTGCCTACAGCTGAGGAAAATGACCGGTGAACAGGTGTGTTTCTGTCTTAATTTATCTGTAATTAACCTTTTTGAGGCTTTCTTTTGCAAAATATTTATTGCATATCTAGACAGAAATCCACATTAGCACTTACACTTCACTCTCTCTAGGATGGGGGAATCTATAAGCTGAAAGCTCTGCCATCATATGTTGCTTTTTGTAGGCTACATTTTTTCTACATCGGACTAGGCTGACCAGACGTCCCGAAAAATTCGGGACAGTCTCGAAATCGAAGCTGTTGTCTCGAATCCCGAATACGGCCCTCATTGTCCCGAAAATTATACTGAAGCAAATTCTTAGTTATTGTCTGATAAAACATTAAAAACTGTCCGTGGAGGTTGAGTCGTCCTGCAGCCAGCCCCCGCCGGCTGCTCATTGGCTGCAGCATCTTTCTTTTTCTTTTTTTGAAGTTCTACAAAGATACCGTAGGCGCGAATTTAAATGCATTGATAAGCGAGCGCGAGTTGCCGCAGCCGCGAGTAGGCTACAGTGAATGTGCAGGCAGCCAGTCGTAAAGAAGTGATTGATTGGTCGCGGCACTGTGTGCAAAAAAATACTTTGGCCTAATGTCTGATGATGGGTTACACAAAGCAAATCATCTACACAATTATTTAGTTTTCTTATTTAATGACCGACAATTTCGTCATTATAATAATTTTGGCAAAAGGCTTAGTGTTAGGCTATATAGCCTGAAATGTCTGATTTACGCACTGTTACAACAGTCTTTTTTTTTTTGGTCACAATGACATTTGAGTTCATGATTTTAATGTTGTTGTTTTTTTGTGGCACACTAAAGATTAATGACAGACTGTTGATCTTTGAATAAAAATATGTTTGGTTCAGGTTTGAAAATTAATTTTATTATAGGCTATGTAGTCTAATATCATAGTAGGACTACCCCAAACCCCTATTATCGGCTTAACTATTAGGCTACCTAAACATAATTTACAACCTTCCCCTTTTCATTGATGAACGCATATCAAACGTGATGTCACTCATGACAACTTTTAACACATAAAAGGATCTAGGTCAAAGACAAATGTTGTATTAATAACAGAATTAAAGAAGTAGCTTATCCTAGCCAACATATGATTTATCCCATTATGAAAAAAAAAAAAAAAAAACTTTCATATAGGCCTACTTGGGAATTTTGTGGACTGGAATAAAAGACAATTCTGCATGTTTTAAATTTATTCAAGATTATTTCGGAAATATTTAGAAACCTGTATTAATAGAAAACTTGGGTGCATTTGTGTGTGTGTGTGTGTGTTTTGTTGTGTTGTTTTTATTTTCAGAATGTAATTTGACAGATAAAAAACTAAAATCTACATTACGCAATTATGTATTTTATTAGGAAAATAGCAAAAGAAGAAGTGGACTTTGCAAACCAAAAGTCTTTTATAAATTATTTTAAATTAATACAAAAATCTTTTGCAACAAACTAGAAACAAACACGCGCTGTAAAACACAGAGGCTAGTGTTTTAAAATCACTTGAAATTGATGTAACTTGACTGTAGGCTAACGTTGTTAATGTGACTGTAGGCTATACGTTTCTTGTGGTACTGAAAACCTATGGAAGTAAAATAATGGCAAATGTTCTTGAAACAAAAAAGCCTGTTGAATTGCACTACTTGTAAAAATATGCATTGCATAAAGATACCATTGTACCACCATGTAAATACCATGCATGGTATAATTCAATACTATACCTATTAGTTTATGATTTTTACAGTAGAAACAATGTACTATGTTATTTTGGTGGAAACTATGGTATTTATTTGTAAACAGGACATACAATCATCAAAATTAGTTACTTTGTAAATATGAAAAATGAAACAAATTGCCCATGAACCATAAACAAATTGCATTTTGAAAGCAGTTCAGTTCTTTATTTGCTGTGTCCTCCAGTTTAATTGCAGGAAATTGACTTCTTGTGAATTATGATAAGTGGATTTTCAACTGAGGGCCAAGCAGAGCCACTGCAACACACAAAACAACACATCTGTAAATGATAACACTACATTGAGAAGATAGAGACATCAACATCCATGGTCACACTTGTGCATCACCTGCAAGATATCCAGCTCGATTTTCCCGGTCTCCTTCTTATCGAACGTTTTAAACATTTCTGTGTAGAGCACAGGTGAAAATGTTACAGTAAACCACTAATAAATAAACTTTCATAATTCCATTTCTAGCCAATCTTCAGCAAAACTTACTGAAGAGCATCTCCAGGCGAATCAGGCAGCCGACGAAGCAATCGAAGTCAATGGCGTACTGCTGATTGGCGTAACGTGAGATTATCACCTGAAGTACTTCGTTGTTCAGCTGGAACCCTGTAGAGAAAAATGCATGCAAGCATTACTTCACTCTATATTACGATCTATATATTATTATACTCTTTTAGAAGAAATGGATTCTTAATTCATTATCTTCAATGGTCTGTCTAACATAGACTCATTACCTGCTTCCTTCACGGCATCTCTCATCTCATGCGAACTCATAGTGCCTGAGTTGTCTGTATCGCGGTTCTTAAAAATGTCCTGGTGAGGTATAACAGAAAATCCACATTCAATAATAAAATTAAGAATTGATCAGAACAAAAATGTTGCTCTGTGGTAGGAATGCACAATATATCTTGTCGGTTATTAGAGTTTCTTTTTAATTGATCTGAAATATTATACCAAAATATATATTATACCAAATATTTCTGAATCTTTGTCCACAGTATGTGAAACTCCACAAGGCCAAGTTTGCCGCTGCCATCTCTCTGGACGGAGGTCAAAGGTTATAGCTGGGTTATGATGATTACATGAGTACAATGAAAGGACACTATGTTGCGCACACTTAAAACATTTAGATAATTCGTGTTTAAATTCCTTAATGAGGTTCGCAAATCGCAGGGAGTTTGTGAGTTGATGAAAAGCTAACTAAATGTAAAATCAAAATGAATAAATATTTTAAAAATAAAAACAATCAAAATAACACTTACCAAAACTATATTTATATAAAATACATATATATATAAGTTATAGGAAAAAATCATCAGAGAACTGTGACATGAATTATTGAAATCTCAGTGGGTAGAAAATATTTAGAGTCAAAGAGGTTTGGCTGACAAAAAAAATATTACTAATCCCTACATTAATCCATGTAGTATCTATACATTCATATTATCTAGTGAGGTAAGGATACATCTAGCAGGCTGATCATGTGGCGACAGGTTTCCATACTGAATCCATCTGTCTTCAGATTTGATCCTATGTGAAATACCACAAAACATTGAAAAAAATGACCAGCACAGACTGTTGAACAAGGGGCTTTCAAATGCAAATTCAAATATCTATATATTTATATAAATTCAAATAAAAATAGAAAAGTGTGTTTTCCTACGTTTCGAGATAACACTGTCCAGGGTCTGCTGTAGTTCAAACACAGACACCTCTGAGTCCTGCAGAGTAAAGATAAGATCATGCAACTGGGAAAAATAAAATGATAATTACCCCAAACTAAAAATATATATATATCATGTGCCTTACATTTCCAGCAATCTGTTTGAAAAGGTGTTTGAAATGTGGGTCCACATCACTCTCGGATATGTATTGCTGGGAAAGAAAAAATTACTTTAAGTAAAAAATAATAATATATGTATATGTATTTAATTATAATATACGCTATGTTTGTAAATGATAAATGATAAATTCACCCTTTTTATATCTGCACTGATCTCTGTATCCATCGGGCTGCAGGGACGAGAGTCAGAAATACATCCATCATGCATTTGGGTGCAAATACAAGAGTGTTTAAGGAACAATTATGATTTATTGGTCAGACACAGCAAGCAGATGTGTTTGTTACTATCCACTCTAGACAGAACAGAACCCGTGCAACATCACCACCATGTGGTCTAAAACTAGAACAGTTTGGAACTCACTTGGCACCAGCCTCTTTCTCTGTGAACAGACGCAATATGAAGCTTCCCTTGCGGTGCGGCTCGAAAGTGGAGGGGATGATGACGTATTCACCAGGAGGCAGTTTGAAGCGCTCGCTCATCTCTCGCAGGTTGATGAAGGTGCTGCTCCCTGCAGTGGACCGCTGACGCAGCAGTACGTCAGGACCGAGATGAATATTGTTGCCACCCTTGAACTGCAACACAAACACGGATGAAATTATATCTGAAAACTTGTTCCATATAGGTGTATGGTGATAAAAAAAAAAAAATAGTATGTTAGAAAATCATATTTTAATGCTTTTGCATTCGATCACAAAGAATTGCGTTCCCCCAAGAAACTTTGCGTTCTCTCCCAAAGGATTGTGTTCCCCTAGAAATTTTGCGTTCTCTCCCAAAGGATAGCGTTCCTCTGAAAAACTTTGCGTTCTTTCCTAATGGATTGCGTTCCTCTGAGAAACTTTGCATTCTTTCCTAATGGATTGCGTTCCTCTGAGAAACTTTGCGTTCTCTCCCAAAGGATTGAGTTCCTCTGAGAAACTTTGCGTTCTCTCCCAAAGGATAGTGTTCCTCTGAAAAACTTTGCGTTCTTTCCTAATGGATTGCGTTCCTCTGAGAAATTTTGCGTTCTCTCCCAAAGGATTGCGTTCCTCTGAGAAACTTTGCGTTCTCTCCCAAAGGATAGCGTTCCCCCAAGAAACTTTGCGTTCTTTCCTAATGGATTGCGTTCCCCCAAGAAACTTTGCATTCTTTCCTAATGGATTGCGTTCCTCTGAGAAACTTTGCGTTCTCTCCCAAAGGATTGCGTTCCTCTGAGAAACTTTGCGTTCTCTCCCAAAGGATTGTGTTCCCCGAGAAATTTTGCGTTCTCTCCCAAAGGATAGCGTTCTTCTGAAAAACTTTGCGTTCTTTCCTAATGGATTGCGTTCCCCCAAGAAACTTTGCATTCTTTCCTAATGGATTGCGTTCCTCTGAGAAACTTTGCATTCTCTCCCAAAGGATTGCGTTCCTCTGAGAAACTTTGCGTTCTCTCCCAAAGGATTGTGTTCCCCGAGAAATTTTGCGTTCTCTCCCAAAGGATAGCGTTCCTCTGAAAAACTTTGCGTTCTTTCCTAATGGATTGCGTTCCTCTGAGAAATTTTGCGTTCTCTCCCAAAGGATAGCGTTCCCCCAAGAAACTTTGCGTTCTTTCCTAATGGATTGCGTTCCTCTGAGAAACTTTGCGTTCTCTCCCAAAGGATTGCGTTCCTCTGAGAAACTTTGCGTTCTCTCCCAAAGGATAGCGTTCCTCTGAGAAACTTTGCGTTCTTTCCTAATCGATAGCGTTCCCCCAAGAAACTTTATGTTCTTTCCTAATGGATTGCATTCCTCTGAGAAACTTTGTGTTCTCTTCCAAAGAATTGCATTTCTCTGAGTAACTTTGCATTCTATCCCAAAGGATTGTGTTCCCTGAAAAACTTTAAATTCTCTCCCAATGGATTTCCTCCGAGAAACTTTGCGTTCTTTCCTAATGGATTGCGTTCCTCTGAAAAACTTGGCATCTCTCCCAAAGAACTGCATTCCCCCAAGAAACTTTGCGTTCTCTCCCAAATAATTGTGTTCCCCCAAACTTTGCGTTCTCTCCCAAAGAATTGCTTTTCCTCAAAAAACTTTGCGTTCTCTCCCAAAGGATTGCTTTTCCTCAAAAAACTTTGTGTTCTCTCCCAAAAGGAGAGAGTTTTGCAAAGAACGCAAACGCATTGAAATATTTTTTTTTCTCCCATCTATTTTTTTTTCATCACAATGCCCCTTTAGGTGCTCCGTAGTATCGTATAAATGAAAGAATGACTGGTTACATTTGTGGTGTCCAGTTACTCTTATGTTCAAAACTCATACACACCTCATCTGGAACCTGAAAAACACCAAAGAATATTATATTATTCAATGTTCAAATTCATACATTTTCACGATAAAAAAATATTCTGTGGTAATGTTGATGGTTATGTTGATGGAAAAAAATGTGTTGTATAATGTGTTGTACAACAGTCGGGTTCTGGAAATAAAATCACATTCTCCATAGAGATTTTTTTAAATATATTTCCAGACATATGTACTATGAGCTCAGACGCTAGTAATCAATATTTCAGGAAAAAAAAATCTTTAGAAGTCGAACACCAGGTGAAGATCTGCACTACCCATGAATGCTAAAAAGAAAGATTTTTTTATTTTCAAATAGGCCTCCTTTACTGCTTCAAATCAAATTTTGTAATTTTGCAATTAATCTCGGCGCAGGTTAGTTTGGTTCATGAATTTTTTTTATCTGTATGGAGAAAATGAATAGGAAAGACACTTCTAGAACCAAGACTGCTGAACAAGTGGTTGCAAGGTTGGTGGTACTGATGGTTGTGAAGTTGTCTTTGGTGTTGATGGTAATCAGGGACGTGCACATGAATTTTGAGGGGCAGTTGCTCTGACCTGAAAAAAGGGCACCCCTGAAAAAACTCACAGGCTATATGAAGGACTGAGAATAACAGGGTCTTTATTACAATATATATACACAAAGAAGTAAAACACTGAAATACAGCACGCAATCACCTTAACTAGCCTACTACTAATAATAACACAGATTTTATCAATATAATGCCACTAACGATTCTGATTATTGATCCGATTCTTTAACGATTCTTCTTGATAGCACTGTGTGGAAAAATGTAGTAATACGCTTTTTAAAAAACAAATGGTTTTATTTATTTTAAAGCTTAAGCTTGAGTAAGCAAACTGTACTTTTTATGTTATTTATGTAATAAATAGAACCTTATTGTAAAGTGTTACTGATTAGTTATACACCGATTCAGACGTCTACTGAGTTCACTGTTGGAAAGATCAGTTGTTTTAACTATTCATTAAAATAAATCGGTTCAATGGAGTCATTAGTTCGCGTATTGGACGTGTCATGCGCGTTGTGTGATTATCCCAGCAGTTAGGACATGGACATCCAAGATTTCTGTCAACACAGAAAACATTTCATCACTGGATAGTTTTTTTTTTTCCTTTTCGTTTTATTAAAGTGTTGTTTTATGCCAGCTGAATGTCCGGAACGCTTTTCAGAGAAGATAAGGCAACTTATTTAGCACAATTCACACCCAGCGGTATTTCAGGAAAAAAATGCCCCACATGAAACTTTTGGTCTTCCGACCTTTTACCACCGTGTCGATTTATTTTGATTAAAATGTGCGAGGGAGAGAGAGCAAGACAGCGCTTAGTTTGGAGACGGTGTCTTGTTTACACTTTCGCCTGTCTCCGAAGAGAGAGAGTGCGCGCGCGCGACCGGGTGTCTCTCTCTCTCTCTCTCTTTCTCTCTCTCTCTCTCTCTCTGCTTGTTCCTGTCACAAGCGCAGCAGTTCATCTACATTACTCACCGATCAAATAAGACTTTGGCGGGACAAAAAATCAATTTGGCGGGCGCTAAAACAAGTTCAATGCAGGAAAATTCATGCGTGAATTTAACTGAGTAGTAGCCTACATGCATGACCATGCACTTGCACAAATGCGACCACATCAAATTTTAACTCGCACATTCTCAAAAAATGGTCGCAGTCTGGAACCCTGATGATGATCGTTCGTTTGTTATACATCACAAACTCACCTTTACTATGAAGGTAAAACAGTAGCAAAACTCGAGAGCTTGCTAATTTGAATGTGAGAACTTGTAAAATTAATATTTGTATTTGTAAGTTGAAATTTATACTTGCAGCTCTGATGTGAAAAGCTGCATCTATCGATTTGCACACACAGACAATACTCAGAACACCTGTGTTTTGAATTCGAAGTTGCAGATTAATAGTTACAAATGTGTAAAGTGTCATTTACATAAACAAAATGACAGGCACAATTGTGTACTACACATTTATCTTTGTGCTTTAGTTCAGTTTCGTTGTACAACCACAAGTCGGCACTCACAACCTCTCATATCTGGCAGTACAGCTTCAAATCCTAGCGCTTTGACTTTTGCTACTCTTTTTGCGATATGCCTGTAGCAAAACTCACTCGTGCACTTGTAAATGCAGACTTGAGAGAGCAGAGTCGGGGGCGGGGCTGGGGTCGGAATGAAGTCATTTTATTGGTCGATGCCTCACCAATGAACAACGCCAGCCACAATGCAAACATTTGTATGCATATGTATCAGCTATTTTTTAAAACGCTTGGAAAATATTTTTATGAAATATCATTAGTCTTACTGGAATAGTTTTACAGAATATGAACGCAACCCGTTTAATTGAGACAGTGGTATTAAAAGACCAAACAGGAAACACCATATAGCCTATACAGAAAAAAATTGAGCACAGAATATGAACGCAACGCGTTTAATTGTACGTTTTCCTCGAAACCCAAGAAAACGCTTAATGAGGCTTAATGGACCAACAGTTATAAAATAAAAATTAAAAACAATAAAAAAAACACATAATTTGTTACTTTATTAATAAAACACTAGGCAGCAAGTTTATTTGCACTGAACACACATTTGCTTATATATGAAGAGTTCAGATGCTCGTATATTTAAATTCAATAATTTCACTTAAATGGCAGTGAAGATTACCTATTAATTATCATTCAAGTGAAATTACTGAACTTAAATATACGAGCTTGATAAAAATGATCATTCTATAAGAAAATTACAAATGGCATTTAGAGGCTTTTGCATCTGAACTCTTCATATATATATATATATATATATATATATATATGTGCCAATTCCATTGCAATATGAAAATGCACCTAAATTATCTGATAATAATGTAAAATGTATACCTTAATATGCAATGTAAGTCGCTTTGGAAAAATGTAAATGTTTTAAATATTCACCCTAGCCTAACTGTTGGACACACAAAAACAAACGAAACATAAATAAATTATATATATATATATATATATATATATATACGTACGTGTGTGTGTGTGTGTGTGTGTGTGTGTGTCTTTTACAGTCTATGGTATACATATATACAGTGCCGTCGCAGGTGGGGTGCGAGGCCCTGTGCGAACTTGAAATGCGAGGCCCTGCTCTTTGATGTGGATGCTCAATTGCGCATGACACTCGGATAACCTCGCTGCAAGACATTTTTATCAAGTAAAATAATACAGCATAATCATGCACATAGTCTCAGAGTCAGCTATGACTTTTTGCTATTTATTTCAGAGGGAAAAAAATCAAATGTGCAACGAGCGGCTTTACATCAAGTCAGCTCGAGAATTTTCATGTGAATATATACATATATCCGCCTATGTTAAAACATGTATCTTAATGGTCGAGTGGAAGAACTTTCGCCTATCGTGTCAGAGGTTTTCGGTTCTAGTCCGCCCTCGGATAGTATTTTTTTATCGTATAGTTTTTTCCCTCATCAAAACCGATTATGTTCATCAGTGATTGTATATCAAGCAGGGACACATTTGTGTGCATTATGTTTGGTGATTTCACCAGAACGAAGACAGTATTCGCAACGGACTGAAGCGCGCGTCCGAGTGAAGTTAGTGCGGTGTGTGCGCGAGCCACACGAGAAAACACTGTATCCGCCCACTGATCGCAGCGGCAACGAGCACTTTGATCACTTGATTTAAAAAAACATTTCAGCGCTAGATCATTTCTTATTTAAAAAACGAACGAAATGAATGCTCTGCCAGTTAACTGGAGATGTTTTATTTGTAGAATTGTTATATTCGTGCCGCGAGATGTTTTAAAAAGTGGTGGGGACAACAACAAACAAATATGTAAAAAAAAAAAAAAAAAAAAAAAAACAGCAGGATTGCGAGGCCCCCTAGTGGCGCGAGGCCCTGTGCGGTTGCACAGTTCGCACAGTCTATGCGACGGCTCTGCATATATATATATAGGGCATATATATATATGGCATACGTCATATGTTTTACGTCATATTCTGTGCTCATCTGCTTTTCTGTAGTATGCATTAGCATTGTGTCTACTGAGTTTGATAATTTCGTTTATTTATTTTAATATCAGTCTAATGCATTAAGCCATGTTAGTGTTTCAGTGCACGCGGGTTTCGTGACATCATCGAACTCCCATTTCATTGGCTAGGTGCCAACCAATAAAACGGCTCCTTTGACCCCCCCCCCCCTCCTCCCGCCCCCCTTTCCCTCTCACCGCCTCTGAGTTTCAAGTGCACAAATTAGTTTTGCACCTAATAAATCGCGAAAAGAGTAGCAAAAGTCAAGGCGCGAAATTTGAAATTGCAGTGACAGATTTGAGAAGCTGCAAGTGCTTAATTGAGGAAGTACCGCGAATGTGAACGTAAGATTAAACGCAAAATATATATTACAAGTTTGTGTCTGTCGTTGTATTTCTGTGAATGGCATTTTACACATTTGTGTCTACTTGTCTGCAGCTTCAGATTCAGAATACAGGTTTGTGACTATTGTTTGCGAGTGCAAATTTCAACATTCAACTTCAGATTTTTATTTTACAGGTTTTCACATTGGAGCTGTGAGTGTAAATGTTCATGTACAAGTACGAATATTTATTGTACAAGTTCTCAAATTCACATTTACATGCTCTCGAGTTTTGCTACTGTTTTACCTTCATACTTTTCCGACAACGTTGAGTCGTCTGACAACCGCGACAATCTCCTTCTAGGTCCGCTCATGCAGGCTCAGCTCATGTGCCGGTCGCGTGCAGCGCTGCAGCCACGTAAACAGAGTTTGCCCTTCCCCTACTGACTTTCACTTTCGGTGCCCGAATGGAAGTGAATGAGGCTTTGCGGTTTAAAAAAAAATAATAATAATTATCTAGGCCTACGTGAAATTCTGCCTCCATTGTACTTTTTATTTATTTATTTTTTCCCCCTCGGAAGGGCAAAGTGAGTCGAGAAGGGCATATGGGCAGTTGCCCGGGCAACCTGAGCAACCCCCCTGTGCACGTCCCTGATGGTAATGTTGTTTCCAGTTGCAATGTTATTACTGATTGTATTTAACCAGTTACCTTATAGATGGCAAAGCCAATGGTGTTCAGGTCTCGTCCAAACCGCTTGTCTTTACGACCATCTTTCTGCATTAGACCCAGAAGGAAAGTGCATCCCTCTTCTCCATCATAGGGATCATCATCTGCATCCTCCAGCTTGATCACAAACTGAGGGTTTGAGCAGAATGTAGCTAGAGAGGAGAAACCAAATGGTTGGACGGTGGAACAAAAACAACTTTAAAACCAAATTTGGTTTCAAGCACATGCATGTTGATTTGATATACCTGGGTTGTTCCTGCAGCCTCCTGCGGTGGAGCCCACCCTCCAGGTGCCTTCAAACTGGCTGTAGTTCCAGCGGCTCACATCCTCACTTGAAAGAGTGTCTGGAGTCAGATTACAGATCTCCAACTTGGAGAACTGCTGTATGAAGTCAGAATACGCCATCCTGACAGGACAAGGAAGATTCGTCAACCAAGGTATTTGTTACGATGTTGAGGGTTAAAAAATCTCAAGTTCTCTTACCAGAACTCTCCATCTTCAGCTGAATAATCCAGTTTAGCTTTCTCATCTGGCAGGATGCTATCCCATTCTTTTGAACTGAGGAAGAGATGGTAAACATTTTACAGGACCCTAAAGACTGATGTTCAACTAGTACGATCTGTTTAGGGAACTAACTCATCACTCCAAGGGCCTGTCCACTCCACCTGACCCCACGGGTTCCTGATACGCACCAGTTCAACCAGATTACCTTTGAAGTGAACCTGCATGTAAGGTGACAATCATTAGATCTACTTCAAATTATTCCTATCGAATCCATATTTCAGCATCAGTGGCGATGTCTGACCTCCTCTGCGGCCGTGACGGAGTAGGCATGGCCCTTCACCAGCTTCAGACTCGTCACCGCCTCCGTCTCATAGGAACTGGAAATCTGCTCAATAATGAACAAATTATTTCTATTAGCTTTTCCCACATTAGAGCAATGGCACGACCATTTAAAGTGTTTGGGTTAGTAAGATTTTAAATATTTAGCCACAAGTGACCTAACATTTGATATTTCCACACACAAAATCCTTGAAATATTGGTGAGACTAACCTATTTGCATATGTGGCAAGTATTCTTAGTAAGTCGCCTGCAAAACATCCTTGAAGCACATGCAAATTGTTCGGTCTCAAAAGAAAATTAGTCTCCAGCTTTAATCTGGATCTTCATAAATAAGGGCTTTGGGTATCTAAAGTGTGTTTGTTAAGTATACCACAGCTCCAACAAAACATTTAGCTGAATGTATTATGTATTAATCACTATTTCTTACTACACTACAGCTCAAAATGCGTGGAATACGACTCACATCAATGGAGCAGCCCAGTAATGAGCCCAGCGTCAGGGCTTTCTGCATGATCTTAAACAGGTACGGAGGAGCTTTGCTCAGCTCATAGTTCTCAGCGATGCCTCCGGTGAAATCCTCAAAACCCTCAGTGGTCGTACCACCCGACAGAGCTTCATATGACCCGGTTACCCTTCAAAACAAGGGTAGAAATCAGCGTCACCAGTTGGAATCTCACGGATATGTGATGTTGGATGAACGTTGTGTATTTTGTAGGCTGTGGTTGTAGGCAGAGTGTTTACCAAGCTATTCAGATGACTCATATCATGTTCAACATTGCAGTTCAGGTAAGAAGTAGCAGGTAATTTTTGATGAATAAACACACACTCACTTGGCATAGGCCTTCTCCAGTAGAGCGCTCCAAAACTCAGAGCCCTCGGCGGAGTGAACAAACAGCAGCTTCCCATCTCTGGTGGGCAGCCGGTCATCAATGACCACATCCACCCATACACCGTACTGCCAGAACTGAAGAGACGATAATATGATCATATGGTGCATCGTAAGAAATACTTGAATGAAGTATTGACCATTCCCCCCCCAAGTTTAAATTAGACTTTAAATCCCAGATCTTCAATGTGGACTCAGTCTGTTTGTATGTTCTGACCTGAAAGTGAAAGATGCCGCTATAGTCCTCCGTAAAACTCTGTCCAGGTGGAACTACACGTTCCAGAATCTCATTATGCAGAGTCAGAGATGCAATGGCTGCCAGCAACCAACAGTCACCTGCCAATGTATCATCATTAGATATTTGTTGTGCCTTGAGCAAATGATTTTATGCAAAATAACTTTCAGTGCATTAATTACAGCGATAGTCTTGCAGGATCAAGCTGGTCTTCAGTGTTTTGCTCAATGAGTATCCTGGGCGTATATGTATTGCTCAGTCCTGATGGTTCATGGATCAACCATTGTGGGATTTGAACCTACAACCTTCAAGCTTAAGTCTTTAACCACGCCCATGTTTTTTCACAACAGAAGTTGTGCAATTGTAGTGTGAGATAACGTTAATTAACGGTTGCTGAAGCTAGCATCATTATTATTATTGCTCCATACTTTGTTCTTAACTACTTACCACTAACACTTGAGCATGTATTTCATCCCACATCCTCCATCTTTCAGTGCTTTTGCATTCGCTTGCAAAACGTTTGCGTTCTGTTGCGGATTTTACGCTCCCCCAAGAAACTTTTCATTCGCTCGCGCAACTTTTGTGTTCTTTTGCAAAAAAGAAAAGAAAAATTGCGTTCCCCGGAGAAAGCTTACACATCTTTTGCGTTCTCTTGCAAAAAATATTGCGTTCTCCAGAGAAACTTTTCATGAGCTTGCACAACTTTTGTACGGAGCCCCTAAAGTGACATGATGATGGGAAAAAATATGTGACGGGAGGATATATGTCAATGCTTTTGCGTTCTCTAGCAAAAATTTGCGTTCCCCTGAGAAACGAAACCTTTTGAGCTCTTTGCGAGTGAACGTGAACTTTCTTGGGGGGAACGCAAAAGCATTGACATACTTTTTTTCTTCCCGGCACATATTTTTTTCTACCACCGTGTCCCTTTAGGTACTTTTGAGTTCTCTTGCAAAAATATCACATTCCCTGTATAACCTTGCAATCGCTGTGAATTTCTTGGGGGAACGAAAAATGCATTGAAATATCATTTTTCTTCCCATCTCATATTTCTTCATGACCATTTCCTGTTGGGGGCTCTGTACAATTTTACATGTCTCTTTTTGTTTGAACAAACAAAATGGCTCTATGGTGTTAATTTATCATATTAAGAGTTTGAATTTTTGTGAAGCCGCATGTAAAGGGTTTATATTCATTGTGTCTGTGGTTAGCTCCGCACAATACGAGTCTGTGTGAGTTTGGGGTGGAGGACAGTGCACTCAAGTCAACATAAAGCAGACACACCAGGAGATATCATACAGGTAACTAAACACCTCATTTGATATCATAATAAAAAATTCAACCGATCCTGAAATTCCGTATTCATCATGTGTGTTGATGCTGCACTTCAGTAATAATGTCTTCACCTGTATTGACCACCATGTTAGTGAGAATCCTAAATGATTCATTGTATTCCTCTACAGGCCACACCCGAACACTATTGTGACCAAAAGGATCTTTTCCTACCTAAAGCTCCCTGGCAGATGTCCGTCCGCTTGGCGCCGTCCACAATGAACTCTGGGTTTGAGCACAGCTCCTTTAAAAATTGACAATTTGAGCATAATTATATCTGATATTATTACGTTTTGCAATGGTACACATGAGTAACAATATGTTTTATTTGCTCTTAGCAAACAGCGCATTTAAAAGGTTCAGTTGATCAATTGTGTGGTTGCTAATACTCATAAAAGAAAAAAATACAGATAAAAGTGTTTGTTTATATAACAATGCAAACCAATGAGTAGGGAGTATGCTTGTTGTAAGTATCAACACACACACACACACACACACACACAAAAACGCACAAAGATCCTTCTAACACCTGAGCTGCCTTCGGTTACCATAGTGAGCATATCTATGCACGCACACGTACAGAACAATACATGTTTCGCATATCAGCTAAGCTGTAAAAATGTTTCATGTCCTATCAACATTTTTCTTTTTATTCTATTTTATATATATATATATATAATAAAAAAAATAGACCTATATGTTTTTTGTTCTTTTCTAAATTATTATTGTTTTAAAATGTTTGTCATTTCTACTATTTGAATTTCAGCTTGATTAATTCAATTCAAAGTGGTTAAAAAAGTGCAATGAACGTTTTACTTTAAGTTTTTTGAATTTTTGTTTGACTTCAAAGGCAGCAATTAAACATGCATTTTCAATTTGACCATTTTTTAAATGATTTTATTTAATAGTACCTGTTATTAATTACTAAAACTCTTCCCATTGTTCCTTGTGAATGGAAATATCACCTTAAAGACTTGAAAAAATACAATACAAAAATATGTAATTAAAATTATAACACACAAGGATGAAAAAAAAAATACTATTTAATATTAATGGTAATATTTTAAATGTACCTTATTACTTTTGAATTAACCTCACTACTTTTTTTATTTTACTCTTTTTTAAAGTAACTAACTGGGTAAAAAGTTTTTTTTTAAGATTCTATAAAAAAGATTCTATAAAACAAACAAACATCACAAAAACACGCCTTTATATTTGCCTAAACTCCACCTGTGCAAAGAAAGCACACACACATAACTTAGCATAGACATAATGATTTTTTAACTGTATGTTCTATCCCCTAAGCCTACCCATCACAGAAAACTTTCTGCATTTTTACATTTTCAAAAAACATCATTCTGTATGATTTATGAGCTGTTTTCAAAAAATTTCCCCACAAGGTCAAGGATGTCAGATATTGCCATATTTGTGTGTGGACATTTTGTCCCCATAACGTAGGGTTTACCTGAAGCACATACACACACAGAGGACATTACAGTACCTTTGGTCTCTTCCACTCCACTCCTTTGGTCTTGAAGGAGTACCGCCCGAGTTCGTTGTATCCCAGAGAGTCGGATTCAGCAGGGAAGGTCGGGTCACAGAACAGGGTTCTTTTCGCCAGACATTCCCGCTTCAGGCTCTCGTAGTCCTGCTTATTGAAGGGAACCGCATTCTCATTTGTTCCCACTCCTTCTCCTCTGTCTTGCCTCCTAGAAAGAACCTTTGCAATATTAGACATGCTGCCCTGTAGTCGTCCTCTAGTTGTCTCTGAAGCTTGCCGAGTGTGTGAGTGTTTGTGTGAGACAGATGCTGGTTTTAATGTGAGAAAGGCTATATGGTGAACATGGGCGGAGTCACACTCACCTGTCAGGTGTTGCTTTCACACTGGTTTAGCATCATGTTACCCTGTGAAGAAAACTGTTGAGCAAGTATATGCTTATCGTTACTTTATCACTTCAGACGCTCTTCAAAGTATATTCATTTCACTACTTTAGTACTTACCAATGTAATTGCACTGTAACACGAGTCTTGTATAAAGTGTGTCTCAATACACTGAATTCAGACCTCTTTTGTTTCTATTGTTCTTTTTTTTTTTTTTTTTTTTTACTTTGGGAGACCTGGGCTGGTTTTCACAATTTTAGTCCAGTGAATATTTCTCGGGTTTCATTATGAAATGCAAATTCTATTCATACCTTAACGTCTTGGCAAAAAAAAAAAAGCTTTTACAGTGTTGTTGACCCCTCAGAACATACACATTGACCTTTTGTGATGGCATCCCCCATATTGTCACATTAGGAAATTGCTGCTTATTGACACTAATTATAAATATTTTTGAGATAAATAAGTCTGTCGTACGTTAATGGCGCAGACTAATAGGTCCTTAAAGGGGTGGTTGATTATGATTTCACTTTTCTAACTTTAGTTAGTGTGTAATGTTGCTGTTTGAGCATAAACAACATCTGCAAAGTTACAATACTCAAAGTTCAAAGCAAAGGAAGATATTTGCTTTTAAAAGGACTACAACAAACGGCTGGTTGGGACTACACAACATTCCTCCCTGGTTAGTGACATCACTAACCCTAGAATTTACATAAACCCCGCCCCCGGAAACACGCAGTCCATGTTGAGAAGAGGAAAAGTTGTTGTATAAGAGTACATTTGTGAGTCAGCTCAAACTTTAGCATCCATCTTTTCACATGCAATAGAAAGTCACTCTGTGTGCATCTCATAACAGTTCCTATATGAGCGATTTATAGATTTATCATGACAGAATATCCTAATTGAAGATAGTTAACTCCACATCAGCAACATAAATTCATCAACTAACCATTCAGAGACGTCCTGTTGCATTCTACATGTTGTCACTTCTTCTTGAGTCTCTCCATCTTAGTCTGACTCCGTTTTAGCATTAAAGGCAGAACAGTTTCTGTCATTTTTGTGTGTATGCGTGAGGTAATAGCAGCCGCTAACACACGCCAGCTCTTGAAACCCCGCCCTCTGCAGCAGCTCATTTGCATTTAAAGGGCCAGGCACAAAACGGTGCGTTTTTGCAAACCCTCAAAAAGTGACAACTTTAACTTGCTATATAAAAATATCTGTGGGGTATTTTGCGCTAAAACTTCACACACACACTCTGGGGACATCATAGATATATTTTACATCTTGTGAATAGGGCATTTTACCTCCCGTTTAACTCAATCTGCTTGCAATCACATCATTCTCTACAGGGCACAGCTGATTGGTTCCATGCTGTATCAGTGAGCTCGCTGCTCATCCTTCAAACACTTGGTCAGCATTTGCTGTAGCAGTTGCAGCGCGCTTTCAGAAACCCTCCACCTTCCCCAGTTCCACCTGTATAGATCTGCTACAGGTAATTCAAGTATGCTATATTGTACAGCAGCAGCAGGTCTTACTTGCTCACAGAAGCGTGTCGTTTATGTATTGGCAGTGGCAAGTCCCGTACTTGCTCTGCAGCAGCAACAGAAATTATCACCAGCAGCAGCAATAACAGCAGCAGCAGAAGCAACAACCAACAGCAGCAATAATAGCAGCAGCAGGAATAATGCCAGTGTTGCTTCACATTTCCACAACAACTATAGCAAAAATATTATGGACCTATGTTTGGATCTACACTATGGCCAGACACCCAAACATCACACCCATATGATTTGTGAAACATTTAGAGTCAAAACCACAGGCATGACATGTAGTCTTTCCTAACAGCTCCTACTTCCAGTTCATCCTTGACTTCATCAAGTCAAGTTTTGTTTGTTTTTGACTCCAGACTTATGGATCGACAGCTGGAAACAAGATTTGTCTTCACTGGAATTACGGGGCCAGGGCAAACCCATTAAAGGGGTGTGCATGGCCATGGCCAAGCGTTTTATTATGCAAATTCAAAACCTAATAGATAGCCTGGGCCACTACAATTTGCGCTGTCCTAAAAAAAGTTCAAATGCTTAAATTACATCACCAAACGTTGCAATTGGGATTTCACACTAAAGCTTTTATTTTCTGTATATTGCATTTTGTGTTTATATCTATGCACTCACCCTTGAACTTGAGAACGCGAGTACAGACTGACACGACCGGCCTGCGGGTCATTCAATAGTGCCACATTATAAGCAATCATTTCCTGTATAAAATTTAACCGAAGCAACCTTATTTTAATTTGTTACCTAAATTTATTTACAGTAGGTGGATGAATATTTGTATATGTATTTATTAATTTAGTATTTTGTCTTTTAGCTGCTGTGAGGAAAAAATCGTCTGACAAATGCCACTGATCAGGAGATAGAAGCAACAATACAAAGATGGCTTCAGCTTGCTCCTGATAGAGATGGAGGAGAGCGCTTGAGGAGAAAAGAGGGGCTGCAGAGCTGTACTTCACTTCCTGAGAAGAGTCCTAAATAGCATCACTTTCTCCCTCACACATACAAACAATCTTATGTGCAAATTTGTTTTAAGTAATTTTTTTATTATTTGCTCTATGTTTATTGAGAGTAAAATTACATTATAATATGTTTAAATTTCAGTGCTAGATTCATTGATAGATTCATTTAGTTAGAACTGAAAAATGTTGTACATAGTTGGCTGTTCAGGCAACTAAAATGGTGTTCACAAAATCTTTTTTTTTTTTTTTTTTGGCTTGTGCATTACTACAATAAGTAAACTACTGTTTAAGACAGACCAGAACGTTTTGAAATTAAATGCATTTTGAGGTGGTAATAAGATGTTAAGCTTTGAATGTACTAAAAAAATAGAAAATAATAATAATTTATTATTATTGGCTTGTGCCTATTGTTAAATAAACTATTTTTGAGAATTGAATTTTCTTGTGCCTTATTTGTTCACATGGTTTGGGTAAGATTAGGCTGGGTTATGGCTCAGTTTTGGGGTTTCTGGTTAAAGGGTGGTGTCGATATGGTTAACTTATGGCTGAGAATTGGTACCAATAATAAAACCTGTTTTGGCCCAGTTCAGGGCCAGTTAAAGGTGACTAACTGGCTGAGATTCGGGCCAGTTATGGCCCATGTGTGACCCTTGTCTTTAACCCAGTTCTGGGCCACTTCAGGGCCGTCATTCTTTGCGGTACTTGGGCCGAGGGAAAAGTGATTGTGTGGCCCGGAGCTGGGCCAGAAAAAAATTGCTATGTGGACTGCAGACCCAGATGACGACCAGCTCCACCTCTGTGGACATAATGGGTGGAGTTACGTTTAGCTGTAGGGTGAGGGTGTGGTTGAAACGTCTAGCTCCACCCATTTACGTCCAAGCGAGGGGGAAATCGAAACTTAATTTGAGAATGTTCATGGTCTATCCAGTAGTGCTTAGCTTACTGTATTTGAAATATAACTCGGTGCAAGTAATAAAATAAATACTTTAATGACACGGCATTGTATTAACATAAATCAAAACGTGTGCAGACCATATACTGTAAAAAAGGGTTAACTTAGACACGTCTAATTGTGTAGAAATCAATGCTCTGGCTGCACCACCTTTAATATCCAATAGGTGGCGCTGTTGTGCAGCTAATCGAGTATTGAGCTTGTCTCTCCACCGTTATGTAGCCTAGAAAATATCAGAATGGACATGTATGAACAAATATAAGTTATGTTCGCACAATTAGCTTAATTAATAAAAAAAAAAAATCCTTTAATTTATACATCGGCGTTCCGCCGCAGTGCCATTGCAAAATAAAAGGTTATTTTATGTAGCTAAACAATAATATATTGTTTGAAACGTAGCTTAAATAGTATTTTATATATATTGTAGTAGGCCTATAATACTAAATTGCTACAGCAATAATTATTGATCAGTCAGATAAGATATGGTCACTGTTGTCGGAGCGATACAGTAGCTCAGCTGACAGTGTATTTATGTTCACTCTTCCTGTTCTTCACTGTGTGCGTAAAAACGCGCAATAACTCGCTCATGACAGCCTGATGACCACTCCTAGAAAGTTTGGGGCGGAGAGTCACAGTAATCTAAGTTGAAGCATCAGGACAGTTGCACATTTCTCAGATTTTTTTTGGTTCTTCAGAAGTGGAAAATGTCGGGAGTCGCCTCTACCCTGGCCAAGAAGAGAGCACAGGCTGCAGGGTTTGGAACGAACGCCAATGCCACCAAATACCTCAACCAGGACTTTGAGGCGCTCAGGAGCCAGTGTCTCGGCAGAGGGACCCTGTTCTCAGACCCGTCTTTCCCAGCCGCTCCCGAATCCTTGGGCTTTAAAGAACTCGGACCCAACACGTCCAAAACCAGAGGAATAGTATGGAAAAGACCCGGGGTATGACTTCAGTATGATAAGTTTTAATATGGAGGGCATCGTTTGTGCGTTGTTGGTTAAACGGGAATTCCATGCATTTCCAAAATTCTTATTAGTTGCATTTATGTAAACGGTTTCACTTCGAACGAGAGTTTTCGTACGTCGCTTATTTGCGTTCTAACGTCTGCAGCGCTGTTTTTAATATTATATCTAAATGTGCTTTAGGCTGTTGCGTCTCTTTTTTTAGGGTCGCGTCATCAGCGTTGCGTTTTAAAGCGGTACCAAAACAGTTCTCTCAACTGGAGACCAGTGTGGGGATTATATAGCCTACCCAGCAAACAAAACAATTTTTTCAGAACGTTTCGCTAATATTCATTTGACGTTATGAAAACGTTATCTCTGAATGTTCCCTGGACGTTCAAAACGTATAGTTATTGTGCGAACGCTTTGAGAACACTGTTTAAGAACAGACAACTTTGAACATACAGATAACTTTTAATGTTATTGCAAGCACATCGTTTAGTGCCAAAAGGCTTTTCACAAAATAGGCTTTTTTTTTTGGTCATATATTTGTGTTATGTAAATCTGTAGAATGTTTTGCCTTGTCTGATAATGACTGTTTGCTATGGTTCGCAAGCATTTGATTAACTTTTGAAGTTAAACTCATTTGAAAGCCAAGTTAAAACTTATCGGCCCTACTCATATTTTATGACTTCTTATGGCCAGACCAAAATAATTCCCACAATGCATTATGTTGATTCTATTCCATTTAGTTGCATTGCTCACCATGTGGTCGAATTAATGCAGAACAGATGCACTGTAAAAAAATGTTTTAAGGACAATCAACTTGAATGTTCAAGTCATTTCAACTTAAATTACATTAATAAACTGACTTAAAAATGAGTTTAATCTTGTATAACTTAAAAGTTTTAAATTGCTTGACTCACTTTGATGTGTTAAAGCAATGTAAAAACATGTTGTCATAACTTATTGATCATATATATATACATATATTTGTTTTTTACAGTGTGCCATTTTAATTATTAAATGCATTTTATTTATTGTCTTGGTACATGGACCCCAATATGAAATGTAAATAAATACAATCTTACTGTTTTGTGTCTATATGCCTTCCTTTTCACTTTGATTACAATATGATTAATTAATGCAAAAACTTGTCATGCTATATTACAATAATAATATTGATTGCATTCTATGATCCTGCGTTTCAAATGTGGCTGTTTTTGGTGTTTTTTGCAGGAGCTGTGCTCGAAACCACAGTTCATCGTCGGTGGAGCGACACGGACGGATATCTGTCAAGGAGCTTTGGGTAAAAGGAACATTTATTTTAATATACTGTGTGCTAATCTTCCATGTTTGTCTAAATGACAAGAACCTTTTCATGACCGTGCCTTTAGGTCAACAATACTGCACACTGAGTCACATATCTCTTCTCGCCCTCCTTATCTTAGTTCTTTAAACATAGGATACCTGCAAGTCAATTGCATATTAAACGTTTTATACCTCAACCAGTAATTCAGCGTATTGCTGATTCTACTCTGTAAAAAAAGGCAACCTAAAATGTGATTCATGCAGTAATATATTGTATGATTCATAATAAAAGGTAACAAATTATTTGCACTATTACTTGCAATGGAGAGTAAAAAATAAGTTACTTTTGTGCTACTTTTTGGGGTTGGGGTAACGCATTACAAGTAACGTGCGTTACGTAATCAGATTACTTTTTTTCAAGTAACTAAAGCATCGCTTTTAAATTTACAACAAAATATCGCAGTTACTTTTTCAAATAAGTAACGTAAGTTACTTTTTTGTTGCATTTACTCATCTCACTTGCACAAAAACAAAGTCAGTAATCCTCAAAATGAATTAAAACAGTGAAATGCAATGTCAGAATATTACGCAAACGTAGCGCATTACTTTCCATAAAAAGTACACATTTAGTTACTTTTTTAGGTAGTAGCGTGATATTGAAACTCATTACTTTTAAAAGTAACTTTCCCCAATATTGTTCACCATCATCTGACTGGGACTCTTTCTGTATTTAAAATAGTTTGCATGCAACAACAAATAGGCTGTATTACAAAAATGCCCTTTTTTAGTGTGGCATAAGTGGATTTACGCATCAAAATCGTGTGTTGCGCACCTGAATGTTACATTTTTGACGTGAATTGACTGAAAAGAAAAAACGATCAAAACTGAATATTTTTGCGTACAGACAACAACGTTGTCAAAACGATCCTCGCTCACACAGATCCGTGAAAACTACTTAAAACGCTGTATTATTCAGACCAGGCCAGTAGATGGCGATGTCACTTTGTAAAGAAACACTACGCACCTAGAAACACGTATTACACATGGGCATGATGTCACTGTTTTCACAAATTCGCCTTTTTGTTGTTTACACGGAGAAGATAACGTTATCGTTTTCAAAAACTTGCACTTTGAAACTTAAAAGTTTGCGTTTTCAGGCCGTTGTCGTGTAAAAGAACGGCCAAAACACATAAAAAGTTTTATGTTTTTAGTTGAAAAACGGGGTCGTGTAAACAGCCCCTCACTTTACTCATTATTGGAAAAAAGTTTGATTGCATAATACCCGATGCTAGTAAATCCGGTAAAGCGCGTTAGTTCTACAAAGGTTAATTGTGAACTTGACAAGCAAACACTCACAAACACTCCTAGTGCGGGTCAGTAGCCTATTTGAAGGATGCTTTTAACCTAGAACTCATACCATTGTTATTATTGTTAACTAAGACTTGTTTTCACTTACCGGTAATGAAATAAAGCTGAAATAAAATAAAATACAAATATTAGATGCAAAAAAAAAAATACTTAAAAAACTTAGGAAAATTCGAAATTTTGCCTTCACATCTAACCGAAACAAAAAAAAGTTGAAAACAAAAAATCAAATAAGTGATAAAAAAAAGAAAAATAAATTAAAGCTAAAAAGAAATGACAAAAGCACAACAAAATGAAAATAAAAACCTAAAATGAAAATATAAAAATAAAAGCTCATTTTAAAAATTAAATAAATACGCTAACAATTTACAATACGGTTTAATTTGTTAACATTAGTTATTAACTAACATTAACTAACAGTGAGCAATACATTTGCTACAGTATTTATTAATCTTTGTTAATGTTAGTTAATAAAAATAAAGCTGTTCATCGTTTGTTCATGTTAGTTCACAGTGCATTAACTAATGTTAACAAATACAACTTTTGATTTTAATAGTGTATTAGTTCATATAGATATCAACATTATAACTAAGATTCATAAATGCTGTAGAAGTATTGTTCATTCTTAGTTCGTGTTAACTATGGTTAACTAATGTTAACTGAAACCATACTGTGTTATATATAGTGTTTCTATTAACACTGTAACAGTATATAAACAATCCTAAATGAACACAGGAGGCTCATACCATTTAGCTTCACACTGCTAACTTTAGTAACGTCTCCCCCTTCTATATTTTCTTTTGCCTCATTCCTTCCTGTGTTGTGTTTACCACTGACTGAATAACTGAGCCAAACACATAATGCAAACCACCCGAACGTAGAAACTAGCCAGGGGGATTTTGAACAGTTATTAAAGGTTGCAGTTAAAGAGAGGAAAACCTGGCTGTATTTATCCGGTAAAGTCTTAATGTGATACATGTGTCAGACTGCAGGAAAAGCAGCCTATTGTCTTTTAAAGAGAGCGGATTCAAGTCTCTGCATTTTCTACATGCGTCTGCTTTCTCAGACTGGCAGCTCACCACTTGCGTGACATGAAAACCACAATAGCTGCTCCGATTTTATCACGAGGTTGAGTCCCTCCAAAATGTGTCTGTTCTTGTTTTCCTGCAGGCATTTGAAAGTGATTAAAGTTGCATTTCAAACGCAAATCATATTCCATATCTGTAAAATACTGAATAAGTGAGTAAGTGAGCAAGTGAACACAGGCTTCTCTGTGGCATGTTTAAACTCCAGACCGCAGAGCAGTTGTAAACACACTGTAACAGTCTCACTTCCTGTCTCTCAGGTGACTGCTGGCTGCTAGCGGCTATTGCTTCCCTGACACTGAATGAAGACGTTCTGGCCCGAGTGGTGCCCGGCGGACAGAACTTTGATGACAGTTATGCTGGAATCTTCCATTTCCAGGTATCTGCAGTGTTTCCTCAAGTGTGTCACTATGCATTGGTGTTCATGTTACAATATAAAATCATTAGCATGCTAATCAACAGGGATTTGTTGCTTATTGCATATAATTTTATTAATATGCAAAAATATATATCACACCTTAAAATACTGTGGTGGTGCAGTGATGGTATTTAATGATAATACCATTACAGTTTTTATATACAGTATATCATGGAAACTATATGTATAATTAACATCTCACAATTCAGACTTTTTTCTCGCCATACTGACTTTTTTTCCCCTCGCAATTATGAGTTTGTCTTGCAACTTTTCTCAGAATTGTGAGATATGGAAAAAAAAAAGTGTTTATATCTCACAATTCTGACTTTATAACTCACAATTGCAAGTTTATTTTAAGCAATTCTGAGAAAAAAAGTCACAATTGTGAGATAAAAAGTTTTTTTGTTTTTTAATCAGTGGCAGAAACAAGCTTTTATTACGGTACCATATATGCGAATAAACATGATAATACTATAGTAAATGTTATGGGGAAAAAAAACAGTTACAAGGTAGGTAAAAAAATAAAAACATTTTAATAGTACTATAGCCTAATATATTATTAGTAATAGTACTATTTTTATTAAAATAATTACTATTCTTTTGAACTTTCTAATCATAAATGAATCCTTTTTAATCTCTTCCACAAAAATATTGAAAAAAATAAACAAGCAGCACAACTGTTTTCAACATTGATAATAATTATAAATTAAAGCTGCAAGCAGCATTTATCGGGGTTCAAGCAATTAAGGCCTTTAAGGCCTTTAAGCACAAAACCATTCAAAGTTATTAAGTTTTATTTAGCAAGCATGTATCCACTGACATAATAGATGGAAAAGACCATTTACTGCCAATACAGGCAATGTACCATAGGAAATATATGGTTTTAAAGCTTTTTAACAGTTATAGCGCCACCTATGGTCCGATCTCCATGAAATTTTGCATGCTTGTTAAGGATGTTATGTCTTGTTAAGGATGCAACCTCTGATAGGTTGTCCCCAAATTGAGGCCTACCGTCTGGCCAGGTTTCACGTCTCTAGGCCTTACGGTTTGGCCTGCACGATGCGTTTTACGAATCCTTACAATTACAATAGGGTTTCAGCATTTCATGCTTGAACCCCTAATAAGAATGGAAGCTTTTTGCCATTTATAGCGCCACCTATGGTCCGATCTGCATGAAACTCGGCATGCTTCCTCGCCATGTTATGGCACATATGCTCATCAATTTTTGTGAAGTTCCAAGTTTTCCTGTAGGATTTATAGGCTTTTGAGTGTATTTTGTCACGCCCCTTTGCTAAATGACCCTGTTACAGCCAGCCAGATGCAAAAGTTCAACTTTTTTTTGATAACTTTTGATCTAGAGAGTCCAGAGAATTGTCCTAGACTGGTCTGGTTCCAATCGGGCGAAAAACCAGGGACTAGTTCGCAAAAGTAGGTTTTGGACAAAATGCGACATAGCAGACATTTTTTCCTGCCAAAATCGAATTTGGAGATAGCCATTTTGTCCGTACTGAGCCAGGGATTACAGTGGTGTAAGTCTAGGTCAAGGTCTAGGTCACTTGAGTCTAGGTCAAACGGGCTAAGAGTTATGATCGATTATGTACTTTTGGTTGCACCAGCGCCACCTATGGGCCAATCGGGGTCATACTCTGATAGGTTGTCCCCAAATTGAGGCCTACCATCTGGCCAGGTTTCAAGTCTCTAGGCCTTACGGTTTGGCCTGCACAATGCGTTTTACGAATCCTTACAATTACAATAGGGTTTCAGCATTTCATGCTTGAACCCCTAATGATTCACCAAATCATCATATTAGAATGATTTCTGAAGGATCATGTGACACTGAAGACTGGAGTAATGATGCTGAAAAATCAGCTTTGACATCACAGGAATTAATTACATTTTAAAAGCAGTTATTTTAAATAAATGATATATTGTACAAAAATATTGCATATAACATATTTTCTTTTCCTATAAACGCAGCCTTGGTGAACGTTTAAATGGTAGTGTATATTGTAATACCATAGCACATGACTAAAAAAACATGGTAATAGCATATTACATGTCTAAAAACCCAAGATAATACATAGTTCATGTCCAAAAGTGTGATAAAATTATGGTAATATGCACTTTTTGGTGCATTTTCTTATTGCCTTTAATGCAGATGACTCTAAGTTTGTATAAGGGTGTCTTTGCAGTTTAACACACATCTTGAGATCGAACAGATAAATCTGAGACTGCACCTTGTACCTTTTGTCCTTTAGTTCTGGCAGTTTGGTGAATGGGTGGATGTTGTCATTGACGATCGGCTGCCGGTGAAAGACGGCGCGCTGGTGTTTGTTCACTCCGCCGAGGGGAATGAGTTCTGGAGCGCCCTGCTGGAGAAGGCCTATGCTAAGTTAGTGTTTGTGCATGTTGTTTCTTGTGTTTTTCTGTATGGAAGGACAATAATTACTGCAGTTAAGTTAAAACTGGCTAAACCCGAAAGCCAGCTTATTTTGTGAAACTTGCTTTCTAGGAAAACAACAACAGGATAACTAAGTGTTTTCTTTAGGGTTGTCAATTGATTTGATTACTCTCAATTGTTTTTACTATTTTTTTTTTGTAATTATGTAATTTTTTTTTTTTATTATGGTAACACATTCAATTTTAATGAATTCAATTTGTAATATTTCAATATTTAAATGGGAAAAAATCACATAATTCTTACCTAACCCTTATCTAATAGTCTACTAATGCTCTAATGAGAGTTAGTTGACATGTAGTTGCAAAGTTACTTGTAGGTGAGTGTCTAAAGTGGCCCATCAAAAAAGAGTGTAACCGAAAAAGCTAGTCCCCAAAAAAGTGGTTGTTGAACTTTGCATTCAAGCACAGCAGGCTTTAACCACCGCAGGCGTATTCCTGGAATAAGGGTGTGACTGCCCTTATAAAAAAAAATTGTTATATGTTTGGCAACAGTTTTTCTAACACTAATTGATGAAGTGTGTAGCTTTTCATTTCTTAAACAACTATGTAGGAAGAAACATCATGGCCATATTCCAGGATGACAATGACATTCATCAGGCTCAAATTGTGAAAGAATGGTTGGGAGGGAGCATGAACAATCATTCTCACACATGAATTGGCATCTATGAGTCTCTGGACAAAAAAATGTATGCACCTCTTGATTGAAACATCACAACATTTATTTCCATCAAGAGGAAATTTCCATTTATCGTTGCCAGCTGAACATGAAATGTCACCACCTGTTGTCTTACATCTTGTGTGTAAGATTGCCTACTAATTTTGGAACCACCATGTGAACTACGGGAATGGCCCCGCCCACAAGCGGTGATGTCACGCATGAGCATTTATAGCAGGCTTGAAATAAAACGTTTATTGTAGACTATAAACGAACTACACTAGTCGCATGACTTCAACGTCACAATCACTACGCTTCCGTCAACTCTTTCAGTCTTTCTTTAAGAATCATTTTCCCTGAAACTTTGAGTTAACATATAAACATAACAAGGCTGTGAAAGCGAATTAGTGAGTAGTTGAGAGTTTATTTGTTAGCTGTGAAGACGTTCAATGTCTCTGACAACCTCTGTAGTCCCATGGTCACCGTGATTTTGCCAAGTAAGACATGTTCCTGGATCAACATATTTTGTATCCCAACATATCCCAAAATGGTGATGGTAGGTGAATTACACTGATGTTGAAGCACCTCATCCTGATTCTAAGCCTAAACTTGACATAAACTGTAAACTTGTCCCTCAAATCTGATTGGTTGATTGGGAAAGTTGTTCCAGGATCAACAAAGATGTTGGTCCAGGAACATGTGGTACTTGGTGAAATCATGTTCACCGTAGTCCCATTTAGCTTCTTGTTAGAAACTACCTTTTTTAAGACAAGAACAAAAATTCACACAATTAATTATTTTATGTTGTAGAATAAAACGTGAAAATATCTTGAGCTTGTGTTCATAACCACAGACCTTATTTCAGGCATTTAACCAAAAACCCATTAAAAAACAAAAAAACCCAAAAAACAATTGACTTCAGGATGATGAAGCCAGAAGTGCTAAAATGCTGATTTGTTTCTGTGAATTGGCCTACAATCTTTGTATAGTATCAAACATGTTGTTTAATAGGATTTACTATAGTTTCTTTTTTAATGAGACTGTCTTATAGGGCTTAAATAGTTTCTAAAAACATTCCAAAGACATGTGCGCACATGTCGTTTCACAACTCTAACGGTGAGCATTATGGTTTCTGGCAGGGTGAACGGCTGTTATGAAGCCCTGTCTGGAGGATCCACCAGTGAGGGTTTTGAGGATTTCACCGGAGGCATCGCTGAGAACTACGACCTAAGTAAAGCGCCATCCAACATGTTTCAGATCATCCAGAAAGCCCTGGATTCTGGAGCTTTGCTGGGCTGCTCCATCGATGTGAGATTCCTCTGCCTGCACTCATGACACTCATAAACTATTTACAGAACAAATTTCAATAGTATAATGACACTAAGGCATGTTTACACCTGGTATTAAGAAGTGGACGACACTAAATGCAGGTGTAAATGGAGTCTAAAACGTTTTGATCTTGTCCACTTTCAACCACTTCCAGACAGAGTAAGTGAAAACGCATTAGACCGGATTGCTTTCGTAGTGTAAACGCTCATGTGGTCGAATGTTTCACAAAAGACCGTCTTCTCTCCTCCTACTGAGTGACCTAATGCGTTAACATTATGGGAATCGCTCTAGCCAGACGGGATTTAAACTTTGTCGGCTGAAGACCCAAGTTCGGTTTGAAGATGAAAAACATACCAAGCACAATGTTCTCTCACCATTCCTGATTTCTCACACACACTCACCGCGTTCGGTCTTGCGTCTGTCAGAGCAGAAACTAAAGCTGCTGCTCTCCATATATTTTCCCATAATCTCCGGTCGTGTTCAAATGTAAATTGCTCAAGCTTCTTTTCGTCCATTAGACTGAAAGATGTGAAAACCCATACATTAACATAGACCCTCCCAGTGAAGAAATCAGGACAGAAGTGGTTGAAAGTGGACAAAATAGACAGATTAAAACAGCAGGTGTAAACGAGAATGTGGCTCCCTCATCTACTTGTGATCCGATCGACCAAAACGCAATTTAATACCAGGTGTAAACAGGGCCAAAAAAAGTTTAATATGCTTTGACCTGAATTCGGAAAAAACTTTTGGGTCATAAGCCCCGCCCTTTGTCAGATATCCCTGTTTAATGCTTATTTCTATGATGTAGATCACTAGTGCTTCTGATTCAGAAGCCGTCACCCGTCAGAAGCTGGTGAAAGGCCACGCCTACTCGCTCACGGGGGCGACAGAGGTATGAATAAAGTTATTGGCAAGCCCTTTTTTAATGACAGAATTATTAAATTGTGTCATTAGAGTACATGCTATTTTTCTTCAGGTGAACTATCGTGGCCGCAAGGAAAAGCTAGTCCGTATGCGCAACCCTTGGGGGCAGGTGGAGTGGACCGGAGCCTGGAGTGACAGGTACGGTTTGAGATACGACATAAGTTCATTGGTATACTAATATAATTCACTAAACGTAACTGAAATAGCAGTTATTCAGAAAGTATGAGGTCGCAACCGTGCAGTGTCGATAAACTTGACTGATGAAGATGGTTAGAAACAAAGGGTTTTTTGACTTCGTCAACAATAACAAAAATTGCGCATCATGAAAAGAATGAACTGATTTTAATTAAAACAAACAAAATGTTGATTAAAAATCTGACAGTTGCAAAATTTTACGCATGAATTAGTGCGTAAAATCTATATGCAAACGTTTTCACGAACAAATCATGATTCATCAATAACTTTCCCAGCCAACTTTTCCATGTGGGCCTTTGATTGGCTGTCACTTGGACTCTGCATGGGCAACCCAAATAGGGCCCATTTAGATGTTCAGTGTAAGGGCTCACTTGGGTCCCAAATGGGTGCTAATAAAGGGGCCAAGGTGGGCTACACACAAATCCTTATGGGGGCCACATGGGTGATCACCTTGGACCCACAAATGGCCCCATTATGTTTTTTTTGTTTAACCACAATGGGTGAAAATTGGGCCTCATTTATTAATTTCTTTAAAGATTCCAGTGGGTCGGATAATTCACTATGCAAAATTCACTTTCAAACCACTCTTATTTTTTATAAACCTGTACCTGACCAAACAAAGAATTCATAAAAGTGGCTGATTTTATGTGGTACTCCATATATTTTAAATTACATGATACAATATATCAACTGTAAAGAAAATGACTTCAGCTCATCATGTTTTTTATTGAATGCCAAGATAAAAGCTCTTGAATGCATCAGGATGAAATTCCTGTATAGCCTGTACAGACTCTTCAGCTTCATACCTAAAGAATAAAGAAAGAAAAGACATAGAATTAGTAATAATCGGCTGGTCAAATGTGCAAACAGAGAAAGAGAGTGAGAGACATAGTTTACTCTGTTAATTCAGGAGACCGTTTTTGCTGGTAGTTTTTGTTAAATGTTGATGTTGTCACACGACGGCAGGGAAGAGAAGTATCCAATTACAGTAAAGTTTATTTTTGAAAACACAAACAGAGTAAATACAAGCAGGGCTGCAGATGTGGGAAGTACAAACAAGGAACAAAACATAAAACAAAACAAGGCTGACGATATTCCAGCAAAAACACTAATCCAAACGAGACTGAAACATAAGCAAACGTTTTACAAGGGGGATGTAAAGACAACGGCCGACACACAAAGACTTAAGCCCTATTCAGGATGGACTAGTTTTCCACGTCTAGAAAACACTCTCCCAGCTCTGTAATAAACACAGAGATGTTAGTCTCACAGACGTCACAGAGGTCAAGTGATAATAATTGTTACTCAAACGTCTTTTAGAAAAGTAGTCCCGTCCGAATAGTATGGAAGCTTCCTCCACAGAATGAAAAATAAAAAAGGTAATTGACTTTTTATCTCACAATTCGGACTTTTTTTCTCAGAATTGCGTGATATAAAGTCGCAATTACGAGTTATAAAGTCAGAATTGCGTGATATAAAGTCGCAATTACGAGTTATAAAGTCAGAATTGCGTGATATAGTCACAACTGCGAGAAATAAACACGAAATTCTGAGTTTTTTCTCAGAATTGCATGTTTATATCTCGCAATTCTGACTTTATAACACGCAATTGGGAGATAGAAAGTCAGAATTGCATGATATAAAGTCGCAATTGCATGGTATAAAGTCAAAATTGCATGATATAAAGTCGCAATTGCATGGTATAAAGTCAAAATTGCATGATATAAAGTCGCAATTGCATGGTATAAAGTCAGAATTGTGAGATATAAACTCGCAATTTTGTAGTGCAATTTTATTTTTATTTTCGTCAGCTAAAATTAGATGCTACTTAGACTAACATTAATGAAATACTGACTAAAAACACTGGAAATCATTAACATATAACCGTCCATATTGACATAATGTGGCCTATTCAGAATTCATTAGTCCAACCCTGTTAAACAACAGTGTGAATGATGACAGCATTTGGAAGTTAGTCATTCAGTGCAAAAACACCTGACTATTTACATGAGTATTTGTGGTGCAAGAAATCTTGACTGTGGACAGAAGTGTAGAAAATGGCCTATGTTGAAATCATAGTTTTATGGAGTGCTTGGAACTTATTTGGAGACGATAGCATCAAACATAATCATCAAACATCTACATCAAACACTGAACTGCTGATGGTTATCTGAAGTGTTTATTTCTTCCTTCCTTTAGTTCATCTGAATGGAACAGTGTTGCGGCTTCAGAGCGACCGAACGCCAACGCTGAGGATGGTGAATTCTGGTGAGTTAACAACTACAACTACATTTACAACTACAATATAGGGTATTCAAAAAGTTCCATACGTTATATTAAATACGCATAACATCTTTTCTCTATTTGTTTAGGATGTCATTCTCAGAATTCCTAAGCCATTACTCTCGTATAGAGATCTGCACTCTGACCCCGGACACCATCACCAGCGATTCGGTAAAACACTGGGCCGTGACTAACCACGACGGCACTTGGAGGAAAGGCTCCACCGCCGGGGGCTGCAGAAACAACCCTTGTGAGCCACAAAAGAACTGCAAACACACTATTAGCATCATGAATCAGATTCAGATTTCAGTGCAAACAAAATGATTCACATGGACAAAGTTTGGTTGGTTTGGTTTGTTAATAATATTGCTGATGGCTGCATCCATTCATTGCTCAGACACATTCTGGATGAATCCTCAATATGTGATTAAGCTGGAAGATGACAATCCAGACGATAATGAGGTGGACTGCAGTTTCGTGGTGGGTCTGATCCAGAAGAACCGGCGCCGCCTTAGGAAAATGGGAGAGGACATGCACACTATTGGCTTTGCTATTTATGAGGTGGGTGGAGACACAAAGAGCAATCTAAACATTGTGATTATGATGGATGGAGATGAAAGGAACACATGTACTTCTATAGAACTCCCAGATAACATTTGAACAATATCAAATCAGTGTTTTTTTGTTTGTTTCCACAGGTACCTCCTCAGGTAAGCATTAAACTACAAAGAGGGGTGGTGACTTTTCCCTTGACCAATCATATCTGAGAATTCACATTAGTCACAGCCTTCCTGGCTCGCTGATTGGCCTTTGTCTCCATCAGTTTCAGGGTCAGCGGGACGTGCACCTCGATAAGAACTTCTTCCTGACGCACGGGCAGAAAGCTCGCTCTGAGACTTTCATTAACTTGAGGGAGGTCTGCACGCGCTTCAAATTGCCTCCAGGAGAATACCTAGTTGTGCCTTCCACCTTCGAAGCCAACCTGGACGGAGACTTTTGCCTGCGCGTCTTTTCCGAAAGACAGACTGAAACACTGTAATGTATCACATCTGTGTTAGGTTTCCCTACTTAAAGGCACAACATGTACGATTTTTGGGGCCCTATTTTAATGCACAAGTGCACTTAGGGAGTGTCCGAATCCACTTTTGCTAATTTAACGTCCGGAAAAATGGTCGGCGCATGGTCGGGTTGTCCCTATTCTCTTAAAGGGGTGGTATAATGCCCTTTTCACAAGATGTAAAATAAGTCCCCAGAGTGTGTATGTGAAGTTTTAGCTCACAGATATTTTTATAGAGCATGTTTAAGTTGTCACTTTTTGAGGGTGAGCAAAAACGCACCGTTTTTGTGTCTGTTCCTTTAAATGCAAATGAGCTGCTGCTCTCAGCACAGGGGGCGGAGCTACAACAGCTTGTGTCCTTTTACCTCTCACAGACATGCACTGGAAATGTCAATGTTTATGTTCAAACCGGAGTCAGACAAAGATGGAGAGACTCAAGAAGAAGTGACAACATGTAGAAAGCAACAGGACATTTCTGAATGGTTGATGAATTTATGTAGCTTATGTGTAGTTATCTTCTAGTCACTGATTAGCATATTCTGTCATGATAATCTATAAATCGTGTTCCGCAGGCGGGGTTTATGTAAATTTTAGGGTTAGTGATGTCACTAACCCGGGAGGAATGTCGTGTAGTCCCTACCAGCCGTTGTTGTAGTCCTTAAAAAACGATTTCTTTAAAAGCAAATATCTCCCTTTGCTTTGAACTTTGAGCTTCATAACTTTGCAGATGTTGTTTATGCTCAAACAGCAACATTACACACTAACTAAAGTTAAAAAAGTGAAATATTTGCTTTTAAAGAAATCGTTTTTTAAGGACTACAACAACGGCTGGTAGGGACAACACGACATTCCTCCTGGGTTAGTGACTCTGATAGGTTTATTGCATGTTACGCCCAAAACACACCCATTACTCATTAAAGGGGTGTGTTTTGGGCGTAACATGCAATAAACCAATCAGAGTCTACTCTCCCATTCCCTTCAAAAGCCAGTTGCGCTCGCGCCATGGCGGATTGCTGTTTACATGGCTGAATTTGAAACATTAAACATGAAACTGAATGCTTCTCTAGCGAGGAAACGGATCTGCTCAAGGTTAAAGCGCACAAGCAGACCATCTACGGGACCAAGTGTACACGCGTTGTCGACCTGCCTATAGGCGCATATAACTAATGCACTCTTTAAATAACAAAAAAAAGATTGCGCAGTCTATTTCAGTTGCCTCAAATAGCAACGCGCCAACAATGTGCCTGAACACACCTCGTTTTCAGACCAGCACGACCATGGGCGCACAAATGAGCGCAAATGCATTTGCTATTTAAACAACTTGGCGCAGGATGTGAAAATGATAACTGCGTTGGGCTGAAACTAGCAAAAAACACTTGCGTTGCGCTTGGTGCCACATTTCGCCAGGTGTATGATAGGGCCCTTGGATTCAAATATCCAAAACCATTTGAACTATGCTTTAATGTTTCCAATAATGTTTAAATCCAGAGAAAGTGAAGACGACAACTTCCATGATTCCACACACATTCACGGTGTCATCAAGCTACGCCTTTGTTGTTCTTTGAATAAGCAAACTCTAGCGGCGAAACTTACATACTGTGCCTTTAATGCCAATATGCAAACAGAATGTATTTTTATTTCAAATACTTGGTTCTTAATTTATTTGATTGGAAAATCTTATGTTTTTTTCTAGAATATGTGATGACCCTGTGGATGCTGAATTACCTGATGTAAGTAACTCAACAGACTGCTCTCAAATAATATAATGTAACGATCTCAAAAGTTAACAGCATCACATTAGCTATGCTTCCTTCCAAAGTTGATAATTCAGTTCATGCGGAAAATTGGAATACCACATAAAACATTTGGGAATAAAGCACCGTTTCTATCCCATGTGTTCAAGAGAACAAAATCGTCACTTCTAGGGAGTCCAGTTTTCAGTCACAGGATCTTTTGCTTCACATGTTTTTTGTTGCCCATCAAAGAATTTAATCATATTTTTTTTAAATCTGCTTCAATACGTACATACGTTTTTTTATTCACATTTTAATATTTGATACACATCTTACCATTTCCATCCAGCCTTTTTTGTGCAATATCCTAAAATTTGCACAAATGGATCAAAACAAGCTACTTGCTGATAAAATATTTTGATGTGACATGTCTATTACTAGTAGAAATGTTGAAATTATTATAATTTTAATTTAATAATAATTAATATCTAATAGTAACACTAATAAATGAATAAATAATAACAACAATAATAAGAATCAATGAATTAAAAATAATCATCCTCATTAAGAAATATTAATATTTTGGGTTGTAATCAACATTTTGACACAAATTATGCTGATAAGTCATATTGAACCTGGAACTTTCTTTTAAAATGTGCTTCTTCATGTTTTCAGGAGACTGTCTCAGACGCTGAAGTTGAATCTGGATTCAGAACCATGTTCGTAAAACTCGCTGGAGCTGTAAGTGGAGACGACTTGTTATGCAGTAAACTTTTATGTATTCTGAAAAGCAGATCAACTGAATCATACTTCTCTCGGTAGGACATGGAAATCTCAGCCTCAGAGCTCAACACTATCTTAAACAGAATCATCGCAAAACGTAAGTACTCCCGCATCCTTTAGTTTACACTCGAGATCTAAGAGGGAGTCTAAGGAGCTGTGCGTTGTTTTGTAGGAACCGACATAAAGACAAGCGGCTTCAGTCTGGAGACGTGTCGTGTCATGGTGAACCTCATGGATGTATCCTCTCAACTGCTTACATTTTTATGTTTGTTTTAACGTGACGTGTGCTTGAGTCAGGAATTACAAGAATTTGATGCGTTGTTGTATTGTAAATTTCCCTTAACTGTATGTCAGGACAGTGGGAATGGAAAACTGGGTCTTGGAGAGTTCGCTACTCTGTGGAAGAAAGTGCAGAAATACCTTGTAAGAGATCCCAAAACCCAGAATCCTTTTACATAATTAACCATTTAACATTATTCTGAACATGTTTTCTTATTTTAAAATCACCCAGGCAATTTACAAGAAGAATGACATGGATGGTTCAGGAACCATAAGCACTCCAGAGCTGCGGATGGCACTGAAAGAGGCTGGTGAGTCAAGCCAGACTCAGATACTCGCACACATACAAGCAATAATCTCATTTTGGGGATGTATTTTAATATTCACTGCTTGTGTTCTCATTCCTCTCCTAGGTTTCTGCCTGAATAACGCTATATTTCAGCTGCTGGTAGCACGTTACGCTGAGACAGACATGACCCTTGACTTTGATAACTTTGTGGCCTGCCTCATGCGTCTGGAGATGATGTTCCGTAAGTCCCTTGAGTGTTTGTTTATCAAATATCTTGCAGTGAACACATTTAATCAAATTTAGATTTAAAGGTAGGGTGGGTCAAATTTAAAGGTAGGGTGGGTAATTTTCGGAGCAGCTAGCAATAGCGAGCTAGCTTTGAAAGCATGAGATCCAACCCTCCCTTTAGAGCGTCTCCAAAGCCACGCCTCCTTCAAAACACGTGAACGCACACAGCAGAGTCTGCAAACCTACTATTTCGTTAAAATACCTCATGTCTCAAAGCACATAACATTACAATAATAATGAACATAAACAACTTAAAGAGCTCTGACCTGTACTGCCGTGCAAAGGCAAAAGACCGTAACTTCGTTTTTGGTCGAAAATTAGTTATTTATATTTTTGGCACATTCAAGACCTCCTTTATCATGTGGATGAGTATCTTGAATCAATTCCATTGTTTTTTCAAGAAAATAATGAGTTGTCTTAACAGTAACTTCCAAAAGCCCATGAGAAACAAAGGCAGAACACCTTTACCGCTCTTTGGCTTTGTTTTGGATTGCTCAAATTGAGTTACGGTACTCTGCCTTTGTTTAGCCGCGCGTCAATATGAAGTTACTGTGCCGGTGTTCTATCAAATAATGCTACCTACCAGATTGTACGGTTATCTGCCTTTGTTTTAATGTCCATTAAAATTTAAATTACGGTGTAGCTTGTGTACTTTGTACAGCTGCCATCAGTCCCTCTAACTTCTGATGTCCTCAGAGCTTTGTCCTGCACAATTGCGGTCAGAACATTTAGTATGGTCTGAACCCGCTCCATCGACAAACGTGCGATATCGATCGCGAAGGATTATGCAGAGTTGACAGAAAAACGTTACACATTGCCGTATCAGATGAATACAAAAAAGAATTAAAGCCCCGCCTCACTCAGTTCGGGTACTGGACCTGGTTGAAACACTCATGCATCTAGCTGGCAGAGTGCCAAAACTTCGCCGGCGCCTTCAGCCCCGCCCTAAACGCAGTCGAGCCAACGCTGGACTAATATATCTATGGAGGTATTTTGTCATGTCAAATGTATTGTATTAATAATGCCATCAGAATGCAACCAAAGCACAGGATAGCAATAAGTAGATGGCTATAAATAATTGTAAATCATACAAAATAAATGCCATGATCACTAGATTTTATACAGGTGTTACTATAATGATTTTGTTAATGGTGATCAGCAACCAGATATTGATAAAGTGGAAGTTACTGCCTTTTGCCTTGGCATTGGGGTCAAATCTGTTGAAGGCAGGGTGGGCAATTTTTTGTTATCCTGGTTGAAACTCTCTTCACATCCAGATAGCAATCAATAACAGAAGAGGTCTAAATATTTAAACATGTACATATTAGGGGCGTGCATGAATAGTTGAACATGTACATACTTGGCTTCTCACTTTTTGCTGACAATACAAAGGCAGAGTACAGTAACTTTAAAATAGTGATCAAAAGTCAAGTTTGAGCTCAAGATTTTTTTATGTATATAACTTTCATTACTAAAACATCTATTTGCCAGATTTCCAGTGTCCTACCTATAATTAATTTGGCGGGACAACTAAAAATCTTTAAAGTAATTTTTCTCAGTTCCACACTCTAGCGACTTAAGGTTTTTTGCCTTAGTAGGGCAGTGTACCACCTGACTGCTTCAGATTCATTTCGGCGTTGATAGTGTTGCAATAAATTTGAGTCACAAACATCTTAGAGTATAACGTCACAGGTTTCCATCTCTTCCAAATTACAGAAGTCATGTTGTGAACGCAGCATAAGCTGGCTGTTTTGGTTCAGGAGGAACTGTAAAAGGCGGCTGATGTTTTGGTTGCGCTGCTCGGTGACTGACGTCTGTCTAACTCTACATAGCATGAAACACACTGATGATGTGTGATGTCTGCGCGAGCAGGTGCGCGGAGGTATGGAAATACATACTTTAACCAGCAGGTAGGACATCTTATCCGGTCCGAATGCAATGATTGGACGAACCTTATTTGGTCCTAAGACTTCCACAAAAGATATTTGTACTAGGGATGGGCATTTTTCAAAAATATTGTATTCAAATTATTGGTCTCATAAAAAATTAATACAACATAATCTGCTACAACGCATGTGCAGGTTACTTTTCCTTCTGAACAAGTGCGCACCCCGAGTCCGTGTTGCTTTCACATTCACGCGAATCACAGCACAGTTCGAGTGCAACCGAACTCAGACCACCTCCTCCTGGTAGTCTCGGGTTTAGTACCTCGAGGCGCTCCCAGGTCCACACGACAGCTTTCACATTACTGATTTTTCAGTAATTTTTGCCCCCGGTCCGAATTCTGCCAGTGTAAAAACGTCCTTAGTTTGCGAGCTTATGATTTCACTGCATTTACGGCCAGCAAAGCAAAATTCGAATAGTATTTTTATTATAATTAATAATTACAGATTGAATATTTGACTATTCATGCACACCCCTAATACTGTATGTACATGTTTAAATATTTAGACCACTTCTGTTATTGATTGCTATCAAGATGTGAAGAGAGTTTCAACCAGGATAACAAAAAGTATTTATGAAAAAATTGCATACTCTGCCTTTAACAGATTTGACCCTAAAATCTGCATAGAAAATATCTGCAGATTCTGTCTAGGCATTTGATGTTGGGTCTGCGCCCCTTGTAGTGCTGGATATGCAGAGGTTTTGTACGTCTCTGGTCTGATCATTGTGAATGTGTCTCTCATTTCTAGGGGTGTTCAAAAAGCTGGATGCCCACAAAAGTGGCTTCATTGAGCTGGACTTTCAGCAGGTTTGTCATGCTATACATTTTTATTTTTTACATGTAAATATTTAAATTATTTTAACACATTTTCTATATTTTTCTAGTGGCTGAACTTTACCATGATTTAGATGACTCACCAACAGACCGCACCACTCAAGAATGAATTATTAAGATTACATGTGTCAAACTTTTAAAGATATTTACTTTTATTTTTTAAATTGTCTATTGCACTTTTGACCAGTCTTACTTCCAGATTTTGCATGATTTTATTGTGTTTGACGTTGTCACACTCTTTTCGTTTACAAATGGAAGCATTGTTGAACCAGGAGAATCCTAACCACTGTGTAATAAAACTGTGTGCATTGTTATTATTATATATTTTTTTCCTCTAAAGAACATTATTAAACACTTTTGAAACCGTTCGAACTCGTATTTTTGTACATGAATGGAAGTTACCAAAGAAACACTTCCGGTCCCTTTAAGGCTCTTCGCAGTACGTTTAGTACGTTTGACGTCTCAGCTGTCAATCATTCGCTAGTCCCGCCCTCATAGGCGTGGCCGTGCACTGCGGTACCCTGATTGTTGTCTCATCTGCACAGATCCGTTCATCATTCATTCTCTATTGTCCGTTATTTTAAAACGAACCCGCTACGACAACTAAACGGTGGTAAGTTTTGTTTAACTTTTCCGTGTTAACTATATGCGATATCCGTCTGTTAGTATAAAACCTCTGCCCTATATTTCTGACAAGTGACGAAACTATTTTCTTATTGCTTATTTGTTTAATTTCTAACGGCGATTGTGAATCGATATTAATAATTGTGAAAGGGGTCACATTTAGGATGTGCATTTTATATATATATATATATAATGAACTAATTTACAATAACATACAAACTGATAGCAATATAAAGCAGCATGAGTGATTATGTGGTGAATATGTGCAACTGTTTTTGAGGGTGTGTTCATTCATCATCTAAAACAAACACTAGAATGCTGATGCTCAGTCTGGCCTATTGATTTCACATCACCAAGTCAGCTGACATTGTATCAGTAGCCACTGTTTACATTCCACATGATCTGCCCTACTGCACCTCGAAAAAATCCACAGACTAGTTAAAAGTTTGTCATTTTGGTATAGTTTCAAGAGTATGTTTTGGAGAACATCCACTGCCCTTTTAAACCTTATATAAATATATAAATTAACAGTTATGTGTACATTTACACACTTCTATGCGGGGCAACAAAAAAGTATTGCATGTTAATATTGTTTGTTACAAATTAATACAAAGTATAAAGTAATAAGTACTTTGGATTGCCATGTAACAAACAAAGTACATGAATCTACAGTATACACAATGTTATATATCAAAATACCATGGTATTACTGTCTGTTAGCATCACTGTACCATATTAACATGAATTCATCATGTGGTAGCAAATTAGCCATGAACTGATTTCTCTTTCTGATCAGTACATTTCTAAATGACCTTTTTCTCCTCAAGCCCACGGCCCTCACAAGAAACTGAAGGTATATTCGCCATCTTGTCTTTCTGTAGTACCAGTTTACATTAAGGAATGATAATGACCTAAATATGGACTAAATTAACAGTTATCTCAGCTGGGTGTATGAGGTTTCCTTTATCTAACGCTTAGAGAACTGCCCTCCATGGACATTGCATTGTTCATGAAATCCTGGTAAACAGGGTCTGGAAATCTGCAGAGCTAATGTTTAACCCTATTACAAGTCAAGACCACATGAAATCAGCCAGTCATTAGTAAACCTCTCTCCACCCTCAGTATGGCGCTAATCGAGTGTCTGTTGTAGAGGGCATTTCTCTCAGCACGCTGGACTGAAAGCCGCATGAATGCTGCTGCACTAATAATGGCAAAGTGGGTGACCATAAGCGAACATAAGCAAGCATCATAAGCTTTTAGCAGCAGCACTTTAGCTAAACGCTCAGAGACATTGAACGCGTGCTGTCGAATGATTAGTGCTATTCCTGTGCTAGCTTCTAGTCTCCAACTACCATGTGCACACACTTTTACTCTTTTGTTTTGTTTGGTGTAGCAGTTAAAGCTCTGAACTTGTGATCAGGAGGTTGCTGGTTTGATTCCCACAAGAAGCGAGCCATGAGCTATAATACGGAAGAGGATTAGGGCCAAGCAATAATAAAAAAATAAAACCATCTCGAGATTAAAGGGTTAGTTCACCCAAAAATGAAAATTCTGTCAGTAATTACTCACCCTAATGTTGTTCCAACCCCGTAAGACCTTCGTTCATCTTCGGAACACAAATTAAGATATTTTTTGATTAAATCTTAGAGTTGTCTAACTCCTCCATAGGCTTCTAAGGAACCGAAACTTGCTGGCCCAGAAAATGTATTAAAGACATCGTTAATATAGTCCAAGTGACTCCAGTGGCTCAATCTTAAGTTTATAAAGCGATGAGAATACTTTTTGTGCGCAAAAACAAACAAAAATAACGACTTTATTCCACTATTTATTTCCTTCTCTCTGGACCTCTAGTTGGTTCGCGTAGTGTTTTTGCGCAGCGCGTCTGTGTTACACGTCACCACGTAGGCTCACTATTGGTCGACGCTGGTCATGTGTGATACGTGGTGACGTGCAACACAGACGCGCTACGCTTAAACACTACGCAAAAAGACCCGAGGCCCAGAGAGAAGGAAATGAAAAGTGGAATAAAGTCGTTATTTTTGTTTGTTTTTGCGCACAAAAAGTATTCTCGTCGCTTTATAAACTTAAGATTGAGCCACTGGAGTCACTTGGACTATATTAACGATGTCTTTAATACATTTTTTGGGCCAGCAAGTTTCGGTTCCTTGGAAGCCTATGGAGGAGTTAGACAACTTTAAGATTTAATCAAAAATATCTTAATTTGTGTTCCGAAGATGAACGAAGGTCTTACGGGGTTGGAACAACATGAGGGTGAGTAATTACTGACAGAATTTTCATTTTTGGGTGAACTAACCCTTTAAAGTCATTATTATAATGCGAGATTAAACTCGTTAAATTTCGAGAAAAAAAGTCGAAATACAATCTTGAGAATAAACTCATTAAATTTCGAGAATAAAGTCGTTGTGTTTCGAGAAAAAAAGTCTAAATGAAATGTAGAGAATAACGCATTCTCAATCAGTGTTCATTGCATAGCCTACTGGTATCAACCTCATCGAGGTTTCGTGGTTTCCCAGGATACCATAAGACGCATTATTAATCGTTGTTGGTTGTGTACGCCTCCATCCACAGAATGTAACGACTGTAACCATACAGCCATATAATGGCAATGCCGTACGGTTTTAATTTATCATAGCTGTCCATATGCCAGAGTGCATTTGGGCCAGCGCAAGTGTACTGGCGTCTTCTCAAGCGTCTCCTTCGTCGAAATTCCACACCTTGAAGATCAACAAGTTTAATAATGTGTCTTATGGTATCCTGGGAAACCACGAAACCTCGATAAATTTCATGTTGGACAAAAGCGAGTACATCACGCAAATTGGACTGATTTTTTTCTTCTAAAAAGACCTAAAGTTAGCCGACCTAGACCTAAGAATGTTCTATTCATTGTTACTGAAAGAAAGTCTAAAATATAGCTTGACTAAGTGATCCAACTCTGCCATGTCCTCTATCAGTAGGCTATGCAATGAACACTGATCGAATGCGTTATTCTCTACATTTCATTTCGACTTTTTTTCACGAAACACAACGACTTTATTCTCGAAATTTAATGTTTATTCTCACGATTACTTAGACTTTTTTTCTCGAAATTTAACGAGTTTTTTTCTCGAAACACGACTTTATTCTCGAAATTTAATGAGTTTATTCTCAAGATTGTATTTCGAGTTTTTTTTTCTCGAAATTTAACTAGTTTTTTCCCGAAACACGACTTTATTCTCGATATGTAATGAGTTTATTCTCAAGATTGTATTTCGACTTTTTTTCTCGAAATTTAACGGGTTTAATCTCGCATTAGAATGACTTTAATCTCGAGATGGTTTTATTTGTTTTATTATTGCTTGGCCCTAATCCTCTTCCGTAGCTATAATCATTTAAAGCGATAGTTCACAAAAAAAAATACAATTCTGTATTTTACTGTCCCTGTTGTTCCAAACCTGTGTTTCTTCCATGGAATGCAAACAGAGAAATGTTGAAGAAAGTGCATATCTTTTCCATATATTGAAAGTAAATGGAGACTGTGGGATACGGGTTTGGAACAAAATGGGATGGGATCTACTTTGTGTTTAAATGACTACCTTATTTTGGTGCGCTACAGTATGTTTTCAATTGGAGGAGTGTCGTCGCGTATCTACAAGGAGCGCTTGCAGGCTGAAGGGATGGGAAGCAATGACAATGCAGTCAAGTTCCTGAACCAGGACTACGAGGAGCTGAAGAGAGAGTGTGTGGAGAGCGGCAGGCTGTTTGAGGACTCATGCTTTCCCGCCGTGCCCCAGTCACTGGGCTTCAAGGAGCTCGCGCCAAACTCATCCAAAACACGTGGTGTACAGTGGATAAGACCCACTGTGAGTGTCGCAGAGCACTATACAAGCAGCATGGTAGAAACCACATACAACTGCATAGTCACTGAGGGAACATGTTTTTGTTTTGTTTTTGGCACATTTTGGCACTGAAAAAAGACTGAGCTAGACTCGAACTCTCATGTCCCACCTGAGAACCAAGATGCAACATCTGGTGCTGATTACCGAGACAGATTTTAAATTGAGAGTTAAATTACTTTGTAATGGACAAGCAAAAATTAAATATTCCCTCTTTTCTCTAAAAAAAGGAAAGGAGATATCCAAATGTATATATGCTGAAACATTTAATTAATTAATTTAAATTGTTTCATTTCTTCATACAAGCAACAAGTAATGTAATTTCTTCATTGAATCATCAAGGAGTGTTATATTTGTCTCGGCCTGTGTATCATTGTCAAAACTCAAACAATATTTTCATATGCAAACTGACAGTATCCAACCTGTTCAATAGGCTATATGTATAGACTTGTTTGCATCTCATATATTAAAGACAGAGAAATAGAGAGTATCGCAGGGAGAGTATCGCACTTTGGCTGAGGTGTATTTGCTTGCGTAATGTTTGCAGGAGCTGTCGAACAATCCTCAGTTCATAGTTGGCGGAGCCACTCGGACAGATATTTGCCAGGGGGCTCTAGGTGAGTATGTACTATACGAGCCTGGGTGTGTATGTTTGTGCGTGCTTGCACACGTCAACGAATGTCAAAAGATTCATTTGTGCCTCACTGCAATATGGGTGATCCTACAGCTTAAATCTAAACAAAACAGAGTATACAAACTTCACAAATACTGGCTGTCAAATGTTGCCACACAAATGAAGAAACCAATGTCTCCCAATTTTTTATTAAAAATAACTTGTTCAACATCACATATTTGCAGAAATGCATCGATGTATTGTCGATATAAAAGCATAGGTAGGCTATTAGCATGATTTGCACATTAGCATGTTTTTATTAACATGTTAATGTAATATTATATTACATGGACAATAGATGGATGGATGGATGGACGGATAGATAGAAGGACGGATGGGTGGATAGATAGATAGATAGATAGATAGATAGATAGATAGATAGATAGATAGATAGATAGATAGATAGATAGATAGATAAAAGGACGGCCGGATGGATGGATAGATAGATAGATTGATTGATTGATTGATTGATTGATTGATTTTACTGCATATATTATATAATTTGGGTTTATTACAGTTGGTTTTATGAATTAACTTATGACTAATCCCACTTAGTCAAAATCTGATTCATTATGCTACTATGATCACAATGCATAGTGTTTTATGTCGCTTTTGAGAGGAAATGTGTGTTAGAGGGCTAGATGAATGTGTGTGTTTGTTTCCTGGCTTGTGGGAGTGTTCAAACACGATGCCTGAGTGGTGAGTCACACAAACACGGGTGTAGCATTAGAGAACTCTGCCATTGCTGGCTGCAAGCCACATCCCACAGTGCGCGTGTGTGTGTGTGTGTGAGAGAGAGAGAGGCTGTGGGTGTGCACTCATTAGTGCCGAAGTTTGTACAGCAAACACTGGGTGGAGTAGGATGGGGAAGCTTATCGCAGAAATGCATTTTACGTTTCAGTTAGCACATAGAAAAGATTGAGCCTCCTCAGACAAACGGGGTTGGCTTTGCCAAGGGTGTTTGAGATAAAACAGCATTCATCCAGAGTGAATTTAGAGTACTTTAGAGTACGGAAGTTAAGTATCTCAAACATCAACAAACACATTCTCCTCCCCCTCTTTGGCTGTGGGTGGAGGGCTCCCCCTAATGGGTCATTATAGTACACACATTATATTTATCATACTAGTTATTGTTTCTTCAGAATTAGCTTCTCAAACTTTGAAGAAGAATAATTTTAATTTTGAATTAAAGTAGTAACAATAGCTGTAGTATTAATTGTATTTTGGCTAAAACTATGGTGCATTTATTAACCATGGTACATTTTTATAAGGGTAATAGGTTTGAAAACTTCACCAAAATTAATTGGAAAAATAAAACCTGTATTTGTGCTCTCAGCACTCTTCTCATCTGCCATTGGTTCACCAGACAGATAGCCCTGCCCCAATCTCATGCCATTGGTTGAACAGTTGCTATGCATCAGTTCATTCAGGAATCCAGTCTCTGAATGGCTATAAAACTAACTTAAAGTCATCATGAATTCAGAATAGACTATTCTTATTTTTTAATGGAATTTAAAATATTGCACTTATTATAAATTGATAAATTGATTTAATAGTAAAAAACTTTCAATAAACTTTTTTTTTGGACTGGGGAGGAAGTTTTCAGTTATAAGCGTTGTTGTTATAGTACATTAGGTTCTTTTTTCCTCAGAATGTCTTGCCCTATAGGCTTCCACTGTAAATGAAATACAGTAACAGGATTTTCTATGGTAATTAATTTTTCTCCACTCAGGTGACTGTTGGCTTTTGGCTGCCATTGGGTCCCTGACTTTAAACGACAAGCTGCTTCACAGAGTTGTACCTCATGGACAAAGCTTTACGGACGAGTATGCCGGCATCTTCCACTTCCAGGTGCACAGCCAACTGTTAATAAACTATATTTTTCTTTACTTTACCATGCACTAATGTGTGTTGTTTTCTTGTTGTGCAGTTCTGGCAGTTTGGCGACTGGGTGGACGTTGTGATTGATGACCGATTGCCTGTAAAGGATAAAGAGCTAATGTTTGTTCACTCAGCAGAGGGAAATGAGTTCTGGAGCGCCCTTTTGGAGAAGGCATATGCCAAGTGGGTCTCTTCCTCTCTTTTCTTCTTCTATATGGCATTGATAGGGACCATAATGTGTGTTTGTGCCTGTAGGCTGAACGGCTCATATGAAGCTCTGTCGGGAGGTTCCACCACCGAAGGCTTTGAGGACTTCACCGGTGGAGTGGCCGAGATGTACGAGCTGCGTAAAGCTCCCAAAGACCTCCACCGCATCATTGTCAAAGCCTTGGAGAGAGGCTCACTGCTGGGCTGCTCCATTGATGTGAGTCCCAACAGCGCCTACTACAGGCCTGGAGACACAACTCAACATTTATGAGTTATCCAAATGAAGATGGACAGTTTTTTGTGTGATTTAAGTGTGTTTGTCTGGTAGATCACCAGTGCGTTTGACATGGAGGCCGTGACCTTTAAGAAGCTGGTGAAGGGGCATGCGTACTCCGTCACAGGTCTCAGAGAGGTCAGGATCACGTCTAAAATGTATCTTGAGCTCATTAGTTTATCATTTTAATCATTTGCATCAATCTTAATTTTAGGTGGATTTCCGTGGCAGGAGAGAGAGGTTGATCCGCGTCCGAAACCCTTGGGGGCAAGTTGAATGGACAGGGGCTTGGAGTGACAAGTGAGTCAGCCAATCAGAATGAATTTGAATGGACTTGCTATACCGGACATGCTCAAAGTATAACACTTATACTTAATTTCCAGTTCTTCTGAGTGGAATGGAATTGATCCAGCAGAAAGAGAGGAAATGAACAACCACATGGAGGATGGCGAGTTTTGGTAAATCTCCTGCATAGAAATCGGATCTTTATGGACTATGCGCTCTATATTAGGGCAATGGTTTATTTTCAAGAAAAAGTGATTCTTTGATTCTTTGAACAGTTGCATGTTTCGGAGTGAAGCGCAGCACTGTGTTCATTTATACGTGAGTTGCATGTTTCGGAGTGAAGCGCAGCACTGAGTTCATTTATACGTGAGTTGCATGTTTCGGAGTGAAGCGCGGCACTGTGTTCATTTATACGTGAGTTGCATGTTTCGTAGTGAAGCGCGGCACTGTGTTCATTTATACGTGAGTTGCATGTTTCGTAGTGAAGCGCAGCACTGTGTTCATTTATACGTGAGTTGCATGTTTCGTAGTGAAGCGCGGCACTGTGTTCATTTATACGTGAGTTGCGTGTTTCGGAGTGAAGCGCAGCACTGTGTTCATTTATACGTGAGTTGCGTGTTTCGGAGTGAAGCGCGGCACTGTGTTCATTTATACGTGAGTTGCATGTTTCGGAGTGAAGCGCGGCACTGTGTTCATTTATACGTGAGTTGCATTTTTCGTAGTGAAGCGCGGCACTGTGTTCATTTATACGTTAGTTGCATGTTTCGGAGTGAAGCGCGGCACTGTGTTCATTTATACGTGAGTTGCATGTTTCGTAGTGAAGCGCGGCACTGTGTTCATTTATACGTTAGTTGCGTGTTTCGGAGTGAAGCGCGGCACTGTGTTCATTTATATGTGAGTTGCATGTTTCGGAGTGAAGCGCGGCACTGTGTTCATTTATACTTGAGTTGCATGTTTCGTAGTGAAGCGCGGCACTGTGTTCATTTATACGTTAGTTGCATGTTTCGGAGTGAAGCGCGGCACTGTGTTCATTTATTTGTGAGCAGCTCATTATCTGCCGTGTTTTTTCTCAAAAATCAAGAGAAATATTCTGATATCAGTTCTTGGAATCAACTCCAATTCCAAAAGCTCTTGAATTGAATAATTTCTATTTCCTGTGTAAACTTTTTCTTCACAGAGTTTTGCTGTGATACTGATGCTTTGCTTCTCTGCCCACATCAGGATGTCATTTGAAGAGTTCAAACGTCAGTTTTCTCGTCTGGAGATCTGTAACCTCACACCAGATGCTCTGAGTGAAGATTCTCTAAATTTCTGGAACACGATTAAGTTTAATGGGAGCTGGAGGCGAGGAAGTACAGCAGGGGGCTGCAGGAACCATCCCAGTGAGATTAATTCACAATGCAACTTATTCATCAGCTAAAACATACTGCATTACACATCTAGTTTGGTGTCTCTTTTGTCAGATACATTCTGGATAAATCCTCAATATAAGATCACGCTACAGGAGGAAGATGATGATCCTGAGGATGATGAGGTGGCCTGCACATTCATGGTGGCCTTGATGCAAAAGGACAGACGGCGTTACCGCAAGCAAGGACAGGACATGCACACCATCGGCTTCGCCTTATATGAGGTTTGAGGACAAAAATGAAGATACAACATTCAAACTTTGTTAAATATTATGGTTAACTTGTATCATACATAATTTCTTGTCTTTTATTCTTGTTTTTAGGTTCCAGAAGAGGTATGTCATCTTTTCAGTTTGATATAATTCTAAAGGTGAAGTGTATAAAACACTTTGTAATCTGCAGAGGCTTTTAATTAAGTCATTTCTAGGTTGATTTTCCCCTAATTGTATAAACACTGTGTCCCTGTGGTGTTTTCAAAATATTGCTCTGTTTGTTTGAGTATTTTGACCATCCCCGCATAGTAACAGCGGCTTAACCAATGCCAGTGAGTTTGGGGCGGAGCTATCTGTTTAACTGACCAATGACAGACAGGGAAGTGTTCAGGAAACCTGTTTAAAAACAATATTTTTTTCATCTGTTTGGTGATGCAGAAATTAGACTTCACCTCTAAATTACATTCATAAACTGTATTGTAAAAACTTGTGATGTTAGAAACTGAATTTCTTCTGTTTGTAGTTCCGTGGCTCCCAGAGTGTTCACCTCAAGAAGGACTTTTTCTTGCGTAAATCGTCCTGTGCGCGGTCTGAGAGCTTCATTAATCTGCGAGAGGTCAGTACGCGATTGAAACTGCCACCGGGCGAGTATCTCATTGTCCCTTCCACTTTTGAGCCTGGAAAAGAGGCTGACTTCGTCCTGCGAGTCTTCACAGAGAAACAGTCAGAAACTCGGTAAGTGACTCGACCATTCAACTACAACAAACACCAGTAGTATAAATAAGTAGTTTAAAATATTGATTATATTTAATTATTTAGCTTTTTTGGAGTTGCCTGTTTGTTGTATTTCATTGTGCAGCATCATTAAATTGGAGAAAACTAAAAAATGTTCCTCTTTTTTTTTTAGCGAAATGGATGATGAGATTTCATTTAACCTGGAAGATGAAGTAAGTACTTTCCTACAGAAGCTGGTTTTCGCCATGAAATAAAAAATAAATAAAAAAAGACAATTGCTCTACTTTTTCGCAATTCTGGCTTTTTTTCCTCAGAATTGCGAGATATAAAGCCGCAATTGCAAGTTATAATGTCAGAATTTCGAGATATAAATCTCACAATTCTCACACAACTTTTTTTCTCAAAAAATTTGTAGTTTATATCTCACAATTCGGAGAAAAAAAGTCAGAATTGCATTGCGAGATATAAACTCGTAATTCTGAATTGTGAGATCTGAAAAAGATTCTGAGAAAAAAGTCAGAATTGTGAGAAACAAACTCGCAATTGCGAGAAAAGTCATAATTTTCAAGTTTATATCAGGCAGTTTGACAAAAAGAATCATGAGATATAATCTCGCAATTGCAAGGAAAATGCCAGAATTGTGAGATAAAATGTCGCAATTACCTTTTTTATTCCATGGCAGAAACAAGCTTCCATGCTTTTCTGATATTGCAGATGGAAAAAAGTACATAGACTTACATTTAAGGAAGGAACAGTGTATATCCAATATATAAATGTGTGTTTTATCCACAGGAAGAGGTTTCAGTGGAGAATATTGATAACTCTTTCAAAAAAATGTTTGCTCAGCTGTCTGGAGAGGTGTGTATGTTTCTATGCATGTCTTGATTAATGATATTGTGTATTCCATTAGATTAAACTTGATCTAAACTCTCTTGTAGGACATGGAGATTTCAGTTCAGGAGCTCAGGACCATTCTGAACCGAGTGGTGAGCAAACGTAAGCTCGGCTGAGGTTTTCAAGTGTTCACGTCTGGTCTGTGTCTGTGTCTATGTGTGCTTGAGAAACACCTCTGCTCTTCTGTGTTCTGCAGACAGGGACTTAAAGACAGACGGGTTCAGTATGGAGTCGTGCAGATGCATGGTCAGCCTGATGGATGTATCCTCAGATTCTGAAATGCTAACGATTTTTGCTTATCAGATTGCATACTGTATGCATTTCGTCAGATTATTAATAAGCATTTAGTTTATACTGTAATGTGCCTTTACTGATTGAACTCAGAAAGATGGCAGTGCACGGCTGGGAATTGTGGAGTTCCAGATTCTGTGGAATAAAATCAGGAAGTGGCTGGTGAGAAACTGAGTGGTTCATCAATCATCACACATCCTTCCCTACATCACATAGTATGGTGGAAACTCATACTCATTTATCTCATTTGCAGGGCATTTTCAGAGAATTTGATCTGGATAAATCTGGCACAATGAGCTCCTATGAAATGCGCCTGGCTGCGGAGTCAGCTGGTAATAATCAGTTTTTAATGTTAATCTTGTGTGGTTATGATGTTCCTGGTTAGAGATTAAAGATCAAATACTGATTTGATTTTGATTCACAAGCTCTTGATGTTTGATCAAATCAAACTGATTTGGAACCAATGGAAGCTTGTTTCCGCCACAGAATAAAAAATGTAATTGCGACTTTTTATCTCTCAATTCGTACTTTTTTTCTCCGAATTGCATGATATAAACTCGCAGTTGCGAGTTATAAAGTCAGAATTGCATGAAAGTCGAAATTGCGCGATATAAAGTCATAATTGTGTGTTATAAAGTCAGAATTGCGAGATATAAACTCGCAATTGCGAGATATAAACTCGCAATTGCAAGTTATAAAGTCAGAATTGCGAGATATAAACTCGCAATTGCGAGTTATAAAGTTGGAATTGCGAGATATAAACTCGCAATTGCGCGTTATAAATTCAGAATTGTGTGATATAAACTTGCAATTGCGAGTTATAAAGTTGGAGTTGCGAGATATAAACTTGCAATTGCGAGTTATAAATTCAGAATTGCGTGAAATAAACTCGCAATTGCATGTTATAAAGTCAGAATTGCGTCAGTTGCAATTGCGAGTTATAAAGTCAGAATTGCGAGATATAAACTTGCAATTGCGCGTTATAAATTCAGAATTGTGTGATATAAACTTGCACTTGCGAGTTATAAAGTTGGAATTGCGAGATATAAACTCGCAATTGCGCGTTATAAATTCAGAATTGTGTGATATAAACTTGCGATTGCGAGTTATAAATTCAGAATTGTGTGATATAAACTTGCAATTGCGCGTTATAAATTCAGAATTGTGTGATATAAACTTGCAATTGCGCGTTATAAATTCAGAATTGCGTGAAATAAACTCGCAATTGCATGTTATAAAGTCAGAATTGCGTCAGTTGCAATTGCGAGTTATAAAGTCAGAATTGCGAGATATAAACTCGCAATTGCGCGTTATAAATTCAGAATTGTGTGATATAAACTTGCAATTGCGAGTTATAAAGTTGGAGTTGCGAGATATAAACTTGCAATTGCGAGTTATAAATTCAGAATTGTGTGATATAAACTTGCGATTGCGAGTTATAAATTCAGAATTGCGTGAAATAAACTCGCAATTGCATGTTATAAAGTCAGAATTGCGTCAGTTGCAATTGCGAGTTATAAAGTCAGAATTGTGTGATTTAAACTTGCAATTGCATGTTAATAACTTTTTTTTCTGTTTTTTCTCAGAATTGCGAATTTATATCACGCAATTCTGACTTTATAACTCACAATTGCAACTTTCATGCAATTCTGACTTTATAACTCACAATTGCAACTTTCATGCAATTCTGACTTTATAACACGCAACTGCAAGTTTATAGGCCATAAAACAATTTACAAGTTAATTGCGACTTTCTCACAATTCTGACGCAATTCTCAGAATTGTGAGAAAGTCGCAATTAACTTGTAAATTGTTTTATTCCGTGGCGGAAACAAGCTTACATAGGAACCAGAGTTGAACCAAGAGCTTGTGAATCAAAATCGAATCAGAAGATCTGTATGAATACCCATGCTTAATCTCGATAACAGATCAGATTAATAATCAGATTCATTTCGATGTATTTCAGTTATAGTGACCATTTTACTTGCACATGATTTCGGGAATCGAGGCTGTATGCTTTAAAGTTAATAAGTTCAAAAGAGTCATTCTTTCAGGCATCAGGTTGCACTCTGTTTTTTATTCACTAAAAAGAACCGATTCATAAGAGTAATTTGTTCATGAAACGGGTAATGCTGTATATTTTTGATTCCCAAGAGTGAACCACCTCATTAGTTTACAAATACGTTTTTATGCAGCCACTGTACATCAATCTATATTGGGATTTTAAGAACATATATTAGGATCATTCCAATTAAATGCGTGCTTTATCAGTGAAAATCTATCGTTTTACCAGTGCCTATTTTCTTGTCCCAAGGTTTTAAACTGAATAACAAGCTTCATCAGATACTGGTGGCGCGATATTCCGAAGGAGATACAATTGACTTCGACAACTTTGTCTGTTGCCTGGTCAAACTGGAGACCATGTTCAGTATGTCATTTACATATCTATTTATTTGTATCATGTATTCGCTAATATTCCACTAGAATATCTCATTGACTGTCGTATTCAACAGAGTCTTTTAGAGAGCTGGATAGAGAAGGGTCAGGCATCGCAGAACTCAATATAAGCGAGGTGGGTAAAGTGTCTCCTATGTTCTTCAACATGGTGGGACATATAAATGATAATGCATTAAGTCTAAATATTGTATATAAAGGTAATGAATTTGTTAACCCTCTTGCTGTCCCTAACAGTGGCTGTACATGACCATGTGTGGTTGATGTGTGAAGAAGATCATATCGTGCTGGACTAGAAGGGCCGAAATCACACTCCCTCAACCGCAGCTTTAAGCCATTACACACCCAAAGATGCCAATACAATACTGCCTTAAAACACATCCAACATAACCATCACATCAGCTTATGGCACTATACTTTTTGATTAAAACAGGACACCTCATTATGCAAGATACTTTTATCAATTATAAACCACTAAATGTAAATGAATATATATATAACCACTTTATTCTTAACTGCATGTGACTAACCTTATGCTGTAGGATATATTTTATTGTACCTTGCATATGTATAGCTTAACTTAGCATTCTGAAGTTTGCACCATTACGGCCTTGATACTTAAAGAAACGTTTTACTCGAGATTCAGAAATGTATCTTGTTCGTGTATGATTTTGTTAGAATTTATGATCACTGTGATTTGCTGTGCAATTATTATCTATATAAAAATAACTTATAGGATGTTCAGGGAATTGTGCTACACTAGATCCTTTCTTTTATGCTGCTTAATATGAAGTGAAAATAAAGGTTAAATTTAACTTATTGGCATGTTATATTTTTTAATGGCTATATACACTGTATATATAAATTGAGAACCGCTATTTTTTGGGGTTTCAAATAGAGATTTCAGTTCTGAACAGACAACTGAACAAAACGTAATTTACTAGAGGTTCTGACAAAATTGTAATAGCTGCTGTCTATTTAAAAATGATTATTTAATTTCCCTTGTAAATACTTCACTTTCATTATTGAATGAATCCACGTTATTGAACAAATCTCTTGAGTGAATGATTCAATGACAAAAACATTTTTTAACAGTAACTTGTCGCCACCTACTGGTGTAACGATGTAATTAATACAACAGTTAGGCTATTTGAAGCACCATTACAATCAAAGGGTGATTTGCTCCATTTTGCTCAATCAGTACCATTCACAGTGTTTATATCTTAACTAAATATTGTTATCCCGGTACTTCTGTGATCATTTGAATAATTGTAACATAACCATATTTTAATTTTGAAAAGACTGTTTGTGAATGTGTGTGTGTATGTGTATATATATATATATATGTATATGCATGTGTATGTATGTGTACATATATACATGTATATGTGTGTGTGTGTATATATATATATATATATATATATATAAATAGTTTTTTTGTGTGTTTTTTTTATTTTATTAATATTGTATATATATTTAGGGCCTCAGACATTAATAAACAATAATCAAAATCAGTGCAATTTAAAATTTTATATATCTCAAACATTACAGTGTCCATTCACACACACACACAAAGTTCAATCTCAGTGTTGTCCGTGGCAACTATTCCTTGGTCTTGGTGTCTTTGCTTTCCATCAGTCCCAGCAGTGTGGCGTCCGCCTCCAGCAGCGTCGTGTCGCTGGTCGCTCCCAGGAACCGCGAGGTCAACTCCAGATCCTCCAGCCTCAGTCTCACCCTGCTGCCCCTCTGGTACTTCTGCCCGTCCGGCGCCGGGGGCCTCCTGCACACACAGTGGAACTTCCCGCCGAAATCGATATACAGATCGTCATTGACGACGTGAAAGATTTTCCCGATGACGATCTTGTCTTTGGCGGGACCCATCTGCATGAGCGGGGAGTGTCGCAGGAGCGATGTGAAGGAGGTCTCGTCCCTGGAGATCCTCCGCGCCGCTGCGCTCCGGTCGCCGCTCTGCCGCAGGTCCGAGTGCAGATCATATGCGGCTGCAAACCCGCTCTTCACCCTCTCGGGCGACTCATCCTCTCCTCCGCTCGCGTCTGAGCTGTATAATGATCGGAGCGTGGCTAAAACACTGTGTTTTGGCAGGAAAGATGATCTGGAACTCACGTTGAACATCACCTTGCAGAGCGACGCCATGTTGAAACGTCATAAGGAGCAGAGCACACAGGGAGCATTTCAAAATAAGAGCATACATGAGAAAGTGGGATTTTCATGGGAAATGAGAGAAAAAAAGTGAGATTCTAGCATGGTGGTTCTGGATTTATGATGCTCATACTATGCTAAAATGTTATTAATCATCTAACATAAAAGTTTGTGTTTATATAATATGTGTGTGTGTGTGTGTGTGTGTGTGTGTGTGTGTGTGTGTGTGTGTGTGTGTGTGTGTATATATATATATATATATATATATATATATATATATATATATATATATATATATTCATATAACTATTATGTGTGTGTGTGTGTGTGTGTGTGTGTGTGTGTATATTCAGCCAGGGGCTCTGTGGTAGATTTAGGCCTATACCAGTGAGTTATGTAATTTATTTAAATTATGTATATAAATATTATATAAATATAAAAGCTAGATAAATTAAAAAAGGCAATACAGCTTTACCGTCTTCAGAATTTTGTAGATCTCCGAAGATGAAAAAGCTTAGATATATTGCTCAATTTATTTTGTATAAAAAAGACTTTTACATTTTCTACGATTTGGAAAATTCTCTCGGCTTCCGTAGTTGAGTCAACGCAGTTGTACGTCACAGCTTTTACCGGAAGTTTATAAGCACATCTTCGAGAACAAACAGAGGAGAAAACATGGAGCTCTTCGTAATTTCACCGAATTTGAGGTTTATTAACCTAACTGTCGGCCCGGATTCGACTGTCAGCGATCTTATCAGTCATTTTGCCGTTAAAGAGGTGAGTCTATCATTAGCCGAACGTTAATGCGATATGAGCTCTAGTTGTGATGTACTCTCTCACTGCTGATGGTTCAATGTGATGTGATTTTGATGATGATTAAAGTTTCCTAAAGTATGTATTTATTTTCTCTCAGGGCGTCTGTTGTACGGATTTCTATGTGAAGAGTAATGGCCGCGTCTCTGGCAGTGAAGACCCGCTTCAGTCTGGAGTTGTGTACCGTCTGGAGCCTCGGTTACGAGGAGGCAAAGGAGGTAACTTAACGTTAACCAGACGAGTATTGATCTGTCTGAAGTCTTTAAATATTACAATACGATAGGCTGTTGATATTTGACTCATTATTTTATAGATTTATATTGTAATGATTCGGGTCTTCTTTGGTATAAATTTGTCCCCGACTATAATATGGGAACGGAATTAATTTGTTATAATTTGGAACCAATCCCAAATTGTGGTATTATTAATTGTATATTTTTATTTCAGTTTTTGGAATCTTGGTTCTAAATTATAATTCCGTTAGTGTTTATTTTGAAGTAAAAAATATATTTGTATATAATGGTTTGAACATTTAAAAGTTATAAAGATATTTTAAACTCATATTTGTTTTGTAGGATTTGGCTCTATGTTGAGGGCCCTCGGTGCACAAATCGAAAAGACCACGAACCGCGAGGCCTGCAGAGATCTGAGTGGAAGAAGACTTCGAGACGTCAATCATGAGAAAGAGTAATGCTAATTATTACAATACCGATTTTTAGCATGCTTGTTTGATTATATGCTAATTTCATGTTTTATGGATTTGGTGTTTTCTACTTTTCATAAGCTCCATTACATCTAGCTTGTAAGAGTGAATATTTATGTGTTTTTTTTTTTCTGTAGAATGGCAGAGTGGTTGAAAAAGCAATCCGACCGAGAGGCGGAAAAGGAGCAGCGTCGTCTGGAGCGGATTCAGAGGAAATTGGCCGAGCCAAAACATTATTTCACTGACACGAATTATGAACGGCAGTGCCACGACCTCTCAGAGAGACTGGAGGACTCCGTGTTGAAAGGTAACTTGGTGTTTTTCTGTGTTCAAATATGTCTTATACATATACATAGCAGTTTCATCCTAGTGAATCACATCTTTTGATTCATTTATTTTAAGGGATGTTCAAAAACAATGACCACTACTAATTCACTTGAACCAATCACAATTTGAATCATAAGAGATTTAAATCAGAGACCCTAATAAAGTAAAATATCTCTCTTTTTGAAAATCTTCTTACAGTAGTTAATTTTGATTTCAAAATGATCACTTTTATATATGAAGGGTTCAGATGCAAAAGCCTCTAAGTGCCATCTGAAATTTTCTTCTAGAATGATCATTTTTATCAAGCTTGTATATTTAATTTCACTTAAATGCCAATGAAAATGACCTATTAATTGTCATTTAAGCGAAATTACTGAACTTAAATATACGAGCTTGAGAAAATTTCAGATGGCACTTAGAGGCTTTTGCATCTGAACTCTTCATAGAAAAATAATAATTTAAAAATGTTTAAAGTGACCTTCATTTATTCATTTATTACTGCAGTAAGGTGATGTATAAAATTATTTATAAAATGATATATTATTATTGTTATCAATAAAAATAAGTAAATCTAACATGCAGTGAAACGTGACACTCAACAAACCTAGCCAGTTCAGATATTTAATGTGTTCTCACTCAAGCACACCTGGTGCAACTAATGAAGCCCTTGATTAGTTGCATCAGACGTGCTTGAAACAACAAGCTTTGAAGATTTGTGCTGTAGTGAGAGATTCTATTCAGGGGGTTGAATCATTTGAGACTGCGGAAGTCATTAAAAGTTGCATTTTCAGTTGAATTTGGGAAAACCACTTGAAACGTGTTGTTTACCTTTTTCAATTACTTTTGTTTGATTAATTTATTTGCAAACAGCTGAAAGTCTGCACATTTTGCCAATAAACCTGATTTGCAATGGGGGTTGAATAATTTTGATTACAACTGTGTATGTATGTATGTATGTGTGATATTGCATATTATAAATGTTCAATATATCCCCTATCCCTAATTCTTGACAGTAAAGGTAAAAGTTGAAAATAAACTTCTCTACTTTTCAGGCATGCAGGCTTCCTCTAGTGGTCTCGTTCAGGCGGACGAGAAACCGAGCCGCAAGCGTCCGTCACCAACCGACGGCCAAAAGAAAGCAAAGAAGAAATGTTTCTGGTAAGTCTTTCACATGTGTTGTGGGCAGTGATAAAGGAAATGTAGATGGACTACAAAGATGAAATTCAAATCCTACGATTTCAAATCTGCAATATGCCTCCTTTAATCCATTAGGTCTGGCATTGGAGAACTGGAAGACATGGGCAGCTCTGGTGAAGGAAGTGATGACAGTGACAGCGAGGCCTCTCCATCCACCTCTGGGGCTTCCTGTAGTTCAGATGTTCCCAAACCTAAGCCGGCTTCAACCACCAGGGGGAGCGACAGGACAGAACCTCAGGACCAGCCCAGCAGCACCAGCAGCTCCTCCTCGAGTCCAACGAGCTCCCCAACACACAGCCAGGAAGAGGAGCAGAAGGAGGCCGAGAAGGAACGTACAGCTGAGAAAAGCCAAAACGACAGCACCGAAGAGAAGTTGCAGGTTGACATCATTAAAAACTGCAGCACCGAAGAAGAGAAGATGCAAGTTGACATAAGCCAAAACAGTGGCACAGAAGAGAAGTTCCAGGCTGACATTATTAAAAACAGCAGCACTGAAGAGAAGTTGCAGGTTGACATCATTAAAAACAGCAGCACCGAAGAGGAGAAGTTGCAGGTTGACATCATTAAAAACAGCAGCACTGAAGAGGAGAAGTTGCAGGTTGCGCCAGCAGAAGCACAGAGCGGCCCAGCCGAGAGCACTCAGGCGCTGGAAGTGGTGAGATTTCCTACTTCTGATGTGGTTGTTCCTGTTGGAAATGTTTTTTTGTTTGATAATCCTGACCTCTCTCTCTCTCTCTCTCTCTCTCTTTCAGGCGGAAGGTCCGCTGGATCTGCTCTCTGCGAGTGGGCCGGAGCAGCTGGAGGCTTTGGGTCTGGAGCGGCTGAAGAAAGAGCTGATGGAACGAGGGATGAAGTGTGGAGGAACCCTGCAGGAACGGGCTGCGCGTCTGTTCTCCGTCAGAGGACTGGCTGCAGATCAGATTGACCCTGCGCTCTTGGCCAAAGCCAGCAAGGGCAAGAAGAAATAATGTGCATGCCTAAACCACCAACTGATTTTGACCTCCGGTTTGCTTTTCTTGTAATGTCTGTAGATGCTGATAACAATTCAGATGTATTTTTCTGTTAGTAAAACATTACAAGTTACTTAAGCTGAGACTCAGGCTAACTTTTTATGTAATATGTACCATAAATTCTTTGATTACTTAGTCATTGTATATAGCTATTTTGATTCATACAGATATGTACTGGAAATCAGTCACGTTTATGATGTGGGTGGGAAGATATTCAACAATCCAGTGATTTTTAGCCAACAGTTTGTTCACATTGCACAGTATTTGATTGTATATGTGATTATGGTCCATTTTGCTCTTGACTTTATGGTTGAGTAAAATATTGTTGCACAATTTTGTGTCCTTTTTCTTTTTGGTTATTTCTACACACTGTCATGTGTGTCATGAATGTGAAAAGAACCTTTTGTTCTGGTTATCAAAATGACTAGGAAGGTGCATCATATCTGGCTTCTGTTATTGCGTTCGTTTCATTAATATTGAGTAAATTTAGATAAAATTTAACTTATGAAAAAGCATGAAATTAAAAAATATATATTTAAACCTCCAAAATAAACTAACACAATGCGAACAAAAATGTTTTAGCGTAGTATTTTCAAGAACGTGCGTCTTCCGACACATCAGATGGCGATAATGAGCACCGTTTATCAACATACATTCCGCTGAAGAAAACGGTGTTTTTATGCAGTTTGTGGAGTAGTTCTGGGTTTATCGTAGTGTTACCGCTTCAATATGTATTTTTTAGTAAATATCTACAGCTAGAGTCATGGCTTTCCCCCAGCCCCGTCCTCTAGCTCCTCAGCTGCCGCAGCTTCTTCTGCGGACTGTCGACTGTCAGCAGGGCGCCGTGAGAGCCGTGCGCTTCAACGGTAAGAGGCCGGACTGTTGAGCGAACTATCTGCTTTTTTAACCTTAAAACAAACAGCTGTCTATCTCAAGAAGGTACATGACGGGTCGCATATTTCAATTTCATTTTATCGCTTTGTTGGAGACCTATACACTAAGTATAGTCTTTTAAATATGTTAATTTTTTTAAGATTTGTACCTCACAGTCTTGTCTCTAGTACTAACGATTCTGATTGGCCATTCCTGATTAGCGTTGAGAAAAGTAACAGGTACTGCGTGACGCTGTTGTTTCACTCATGCTTAAAGGGATGTTTCACCCAAAAAAGTTTTTTTTTTTTTTTTTTTTCGTCATTGCTTAGCCTACTCTCACCGTCAAGATTTTGAGTGTATATAAATCTGCGTATCATCAGCATGAAAGTGATAGAGGCCAAGCGATCACAACAAAGGACCAAGCGGTGACGGATAATTATGAAAGAGTAAAGGGCCCAAGACTGAGCCCTGGGGAACACCAGTGAAAACAGAGCTAATCTCAGACCTGTAACCACCTGTCATTTATATGTTCTTCCAGCTGATGGGAATTATCTGCTGACCTGTGGAGGTGATAAATCTCTGAAGCTTTGGAGTGTGAGTCGAGGGACTCTGCTGAAGACTTACACCGGTCACGGATATGAAGTGCTGGACGTGGACTGGTATTTTTATATCTTACATACATCACATTAAAATATCATCACTACTGTGTTAAGTTTGTGTTAATTTCACTTTCTTTTCGCAGTTCTTATGACAACAGTCAGTTGTGCTCCTGCAGCTCAGATAAAACCGTCATTCTGTGGGATGTGGGGTCTGGACAGGTGACGCGCAAACTTCGCGGGCACGCAGGGGTAATACCGCATTCCCCGCCACGATATTATACTGCCTTTATTATTTGTGTTTGCTAAGATAATTGCAGTATATGGTTGTAAATAAATAAAACTCATTAGGTAAAGATGATTTGTTCACTAAAATGTATTTTGTTTTCAATGTTATGCTCGTTACCTAGAAAGTGAACTGTGTGCAGTTTAATGAGGAGGCTACTGTGATGCTGTCAGGTGGGTTAGGCTTTGTGAATTTTATTTAATCATAATTGATTATGGGAATAACCGCAGTCCAATCTCAATCTCACTGTGACTAAGTTACTTCTTAATGCTTCAGGCTCCATTGATGGGACAGTACGATGTTGGGATACTAGATCCAGACGGATGGAGCCGATCCAGATCCTGGACGAGGCTCGTGATGGCATCAGCAGCCTAAAAGTGTCAGAGCATGAGCTTTTGACGGGGTCAGAACCAAACTAAACTCATCTTATTGTAGGATATGATGTGAGAATAAGAGTGTGGAACTGAAGTTTGTTGTTTATCAGGTCTGTGGATGGAAGAGTGAGACGTTATGACCTAAGAATGGGGCAGCTTCATGTCGATTTCATTGGAAGTGAGTTATATCACACATGAGGGAATAAAAATACATGTTTTGTACTGTGTGATGACTAACATGCTTTTGTTGTGTGTATTCGTGCTCCACAGGTCCCATCACTTGTGTGTGTTTCAGTCGGGACGGTCAGTGCACACTTAGCTCCAGTTTGGACTCTACGGTGCGCCTGTTGGACAAAAGCTCAGGGGAGATGCTGGGAGAGTATGTACAGCACAGATCAAATACAAGTACAATAAAACTAGATTTAAAAAAAACAAACAATGCTAGTTGCCACGATTCTTTCGGCTTTTATGAGTAAAGTATATGGAGAACTATATTTTCAATGTGTAAAAAAAAAAAAAAAAAAAAGGATATTAAACCTAACTTTTCAAATTGACAAAAAAAGAATAATAATTGCACACTTAAAATGTCTAAAAGTGTAATTTAAATTAATAAATTAAATCTGACAAACCCCCAAAAAAATCACTTTTCAAAAGAATAAATATGCAAATTAAAATAGTTTAATTCATGTTTAAAAGCTTAGTTAAACATGGTAATATTAATAAATAAATCACTTCACATTAACAAATAAATGTGCATTATTGAAAACAGTTTAATTAAAGTTATGTTTAAAAGCATAATTAAACATGACAGTGTAATAAAGTAATTCACATTTCAAACTGTCAATTAATTTTCTAAAACAGTTCATTTAATTCATGTTAAAAACAGTAAATACTACACTACATTAATGTATTATTTCTATACATCTATACTATTATCACTTCAATATAACGTGTTTCTGTGGTGTCTCTTCACAGGTACTCCGGTCATGTCAATAAAGGCTATAAGCTTGACTGCTGTCTGTCTGATAAAGACACGCATGTTCTGAGCTGTTCAGAAGATGGCCATGTTTACTTCTGGGATCTGGTGGAGGTGAGCAGAATAAGTCACATGACCCACACTGCCAATGCTATGACATAATGTCAAGTTGAATATGTAAAGCTGTAATCTATCCTTGTAGGGCTCCCTGACTTTAAAGCTGCCTGTTGGGAAAGCTGTCGTCCAATCGCTGTCCTTCCACCCAACGGAGCCCCGCCTTTTGACTTCAATGGAGGGGTGTGTTCAGGTATGGGGGGCGGAGCCAGAGGATGCAGCTGTGGAAGACGTCAAAGCTGAGTAGTGTGTGTTGAACACCAAACACATGAGCAGGACTCATTCAAGAAGTGTGAATCACTATTTTGTATCATTTTGATTGTGTCATACATATTTTTGTATGTTAATATAAAAAGCAATAAAAAAAAAAAAAAAAAAAAAATTGTAAAGTTTTTATAATGTATTTTTTATATAATTTTAGGATGTTTTTATGTGATCATACTTTTGTGTCGTTAGTTTATTATGGTAAAAAAAAGTGTAGTTACAACAAAACAAGCACAACAACTTTTTGTCTGTATATTTAATCAGAACTGTACATATTTACAAGCAGCAAAATAAAATAAAGATGAACAATAATTTATTTGGCAGTAAAAATGGGTTTCAAATAAATAAATAATTTATAAGCACATAAATATCTTACATTTTTGGTTCGGATGGAATCAGTCTTGACTCAGAATTGGCCACTCAAACACAGTATTGTGTTGTCATTAACCAAAACTAAACTTTTAGACGCAATTATAGCCGAATAAGCCATGTCATCAGAGAAAGCAACATATACAACTTAATACATTTCAGTACATACGTATTATTTCTTCCTGAATAAAGTACCTTCAACAGCCTTTTATTTAAATTCAAGGCACTATTCGTACAGTCTCAAAACCAATAGGATAAGCAGACAGTAGCCAGATTTGGGCTGTCTCTACCCCATACACACACATGCAGCGGCGGAGAGTTTCTCCACTTTGTGCCAGCGATGGAGGTTGTCGAGGAAGGCTATGTCCTCGTGGTGTGTGGGGCGACAGCAGGGCTGATGGTGCCAGTGGCCGGTGTATTGAAGGGTGCCGCTCTGCAGGAGGTTGGTGAGCGTGAGGTCGTGGTTGGAGGCGAGGCGAGGGCAGGTCCCGCTGCAGTATTTAAACAGCACCGTCTCATCCGAGTCGTATCCCAGCCCGAGGTCCCGCACCTGCAGCAGGATGGAGTGCAGAGCACACGGGGACTCAGCGCTGCGGGGCAACCGAATCGCCCTCCCCGAACCCTCCTTTTCCTCACCATCACCTCCTCTTCTCTCTTCGTCACGGAGGTCCGTGTCTGAAAAAGAAAGAGCGAAACATTAATACTCGTGGTTGCCAGAACTTAGAAAAGTAGCAGCATATCTCTATTCAGCAAAAATGCTTGATTCGAGGTAAAATGTATGACGGTGAAAATGCCTTTTTGTCCATGCATTAAAAGTCAATGGGGTCCAAACAATAGTACTGGAACCCATTGACTTCCACTGTATGTACAAATTTTATTTTATTTTTTCTCGAAATAACTTCTATGTGTTCCACAGAAAAAAAAAAAAGTCATACAGGTTTGGAACGGCAATAGTGAGCCTATAATAAATCTACAGAAATTGAGTTGCCCTCTCCTCAAAAGTCCTGACCTCCAGGCTTACCCAGTAGCGTTCTAAGCCAGTGTCCTTCTCCCGCTTGAACGCAAAACAGCAGAATGGTGATCTTCAGTAGTGAACGCATCGTTCTTCTTGTCTATTCGCCTGGTTTTCCTTCTTCAGGATGAGAGCGCAGGTGATGCTGAGATGCGCCAGAGTCACCGTCTCTTTTATAGGCATCTAAGCGGGGCGGAGGGGATTATGGGGTGCGGCCTGGAGGGGAGGGAGGTGGAATAACCCTTCACTCTCTCACCTGGACTCGTGGCTATGATTAGAGGCAACTAGATGTAATGTTTGGAAAGCCACTGGTATTTCTTTAAGTCTGAGCGGCTGAGAGTATGGAAAATGGGTAAATTGTTTAAAGCTGTTGGACGTCTGACTAGCGTAGTCATCATGGAGGTTGAGCCGATGAAACGCATGGAATAGGGTTTTTTTTACACACATTTGATACAATATGATGAACAAGGAAAATAAAGGGTTAACTGCATGAAGGATGGAAGAAAGGCCCATAATTAAAAAAAAACTAAATAGATGACAGAAGTTATTTGAATGGAAATTCCAAGAATAATGGCTGTCTTCAGATACATAAATTTGGGGATTTTATTAAAATCTGATTTTTTTTCTCTCGCTATCTACATTCCTTATTTAACTATGAAGGCATGAAGTCCTGCAGTGCTGGAGAAGGGAATGCGCATGACTTGCAGTGATATCTTAGCCATCTTGTGTTATATGAGTAAAGCGGCACCATAATATATTTGGACGCTTAAGTCACACTTAATTGCATTAGGTAACGAAATTTCAAAATTTCAAATTGTGCTTGAGCTTTTCTCAGATCTAATATCACTTTTCAGAGACATTTTTTGTAGATTCAAAAAATCTTATTTTTGTGAAATATAATGCTTGAAATCTTTTTAATACATTAATTCATACATTTCAGACACATTTTTTAAGTGTGTTTCAAGCATCCACATACTTTTTTGGGCCACTGTATGCAAGTGGATCTTAAACCGACGACCTTAACCTTTAGCTATAAAAACTACATTTCTGTTCAATCTTCTACCAGACAAAGAACATCTTTCAGTGTTGATACATTCCATTATGGAATCTAAGGATAAATAAATATAGCACTTTAAAAAGATAACAGGGTTGATAGTTTTACAGTTCAGTAAGACTTGCTCACCTCACCATGACAATAATACAGGGCTCTTTGTCAGAAAGCGATTTTAATACTGATAAATAGAAATCTGAAATCTAATTTTTAGTAATCATTTACTATTTAAAATGATTGTAACAGGGTTGATATTCAAAGCGTCATCCTCTATTGACAAAACAGAAGATATTTACATACCTTTGAAGAGTTCATTTTCTGAAAGGCAGATGTAATTTTGACAGAATTATTGTAATAAAAGGGAGTTATAATGGTAACAGGGTTGACAGTTTTACAGTTTGATTTAACATTCCTTGCTAAATTGTGCTCACCATTATGATACTCAAGGGATCTTGTTAAAAAGAGAATTTAATGCTGGAATTATACAAATATCTCATTTTTAGCAATCATTTACTGTTTAAAATCATGCATGGACATGCTAAGAGTGTGCCCTATTTAAAAAAAAGAGACATTAACGTGACTTTTTAATGTTCACTTATTTTAAAGATGTAATTTTTACAGGATTATTGTAATAAAAGGGCTTTATGATGGTAACAGGGTTGACAGTTTTACAGTTTGATTTAACATTCCTTGCTTTGTGCTCACCATACTCAAGGGATCTAGTTAAAAGGAGAATTTAATACTGGAATAATACAATTTTTTTTTTTTTTTTTTTTGCAATAATTTACTGTTTAAAATCATGCATGGTAACAGGGTTGACATTCTAAGATTGTGCCCTATTAAAAACAGGAGACATTTTCGTGACTTTGGCAGTGAACTTCCTGAAAGGATGATGTAATTTTGACAGAACCATTGTAATAAAATGTTATGATTGTAACAGGCAACAGGGTTGACTGTTTTCAAGCTTAATTCCACTATTCATATATTTTCTTTCCTTATTATAATTATGTAACTGTTCTGTGCACAGATGTAGTAATTTTGACAGAATATTTGTAATAAAAGGAGCTAAGATGTAGGGTTGAAGTTACTTTAAGTCTCTTTATTCTACATTTTTTAAACTAAACTCCACTGTTCGAATATTTTCTCACCTTATTGTAATTACTGTATGTTGTATTCCATGTGGCTCTCCAGTGCTTAAACTACTAATGCTGAGGATGTTACCTAAACTTTAAAGTTCATGGGTATAAACAGAAAAAAATAACCAAGCTTTACCAGAAAGCCATGCTTTGCAGATATAATTTAATGCAAATATATATCTATGGTGGTTTTATAAAATGTAGCTAAATCCTTTAAATAAATTGAATTTTAGTCTGAGGATAATGCCAATTCTTATTGAGAGCAGTTATATTTAAGAAACATACCTAAGAGTTTGGATTGTGTGCAGTTTGGAATGTTTTCCAGTCAGACATCCATCAATATTAAAATGAGATCAATGGAAAAGGATTTCAGCCAATTGTCGGGCAGTTTAAATCTGACACAGGACCATATAACAATCTGCTTTAGGGAGACTTCCACAGAAATCTCTTCTCAGCTAGTCTGTTTTTATTTAGAACTCTTTTTAACCCATAAATCATGACGAAGATTACAGTGAGATCAGTTTCCACTGGTGCTGCTGCCATGCTGTTGGCTCAAACCTCCTTACAACCTTGTTAAAACTGGACGTCTTCATCCAGACCAGAGTGAACATGCAGCGTTCAGGTCTGCTGTGTCCCCAGACAGAGTGAAAGAGTGAATTAGATCAGTAAGAGGGAATGGATTTGGAATATATTAGCTATTTGTCTCGCCAAAACAACAAAAGTATGATATATTCCTTTTTGCTTCGGTTTATTATCCTTTCCTTACTCCTGTTTGTCCTCCCAGAGTTATGTATGATTCCATCCTTGAATAAAGCCGAAAAAAGAAGATGATGAAGAAGTGAAAGTAAGGAGGATATGCATGGCACTTTACACTACAAACTTAGATCTTTTTTTCCCTTTCAAAAATATGGTCAAAATATGAAATGAGCTGGTTCCTATTCAATATATATTGGTTTTGCATTTTTTTCCAACCCTGTTATCCAAACACTTTTTTCACCAAGAGGACTTTGTTTTCTAGCATGCACATGATAAATAAACATACAAATAAAAGTATATATTATATATAAATTTGAATGGGAAATTTTAATTTCAAAATATAAATTTGGCTGGCATTGCATTTTGCTCCAATTAACATAAAAATTACTTTTGCAAAGTTTTGAGGGATTCCATTGAGATTTAGGGGTGCCACCTAACACATGACCTTTGGCGAAATTTCGAAAAATGTGCAATTTTTAGTCTAATTGCCAAAAGGTTGACCTGGAAATGTTGAGTACAGTGAACTTTTATACAGTAACATGTTCTATAGGGTTATCAAAGTAAAAGTTGTTTGTTTGAACCCTTTGGGCAACTTGGGCATTTCTCAGAATTCAACTTTCAAGATTGTCCATTCAGTTGTCCTATAGACAAAATGAATGGAGGTCAATGGGACATGTTCACGTGGCCTTACCCTGTTAATTTACTGTAACAACTACAATGCTACTCTCAATACACATGAGACATCTACAGTGGGGAGAACAAGTATTTGATACACAGCAGATTTATCAGGTTTTCCCACTAACAAAGCATGTAGAAGTCTGTAATTTTGATCTCTAAAGTTGACTCTTCAACTGTGAGTGACAGAATCTAAAACAGAAATTCAGAAAATCATATTGTATGATTTTTAAGTAATTAATTTGCATTTTATTGCATTACATAAGTATTTGATACATCAGAAAAGCAGAACTTTGGTACAGAAACCTTTGTTTGCAATTACAGAGATCATACGTTTACTGTAGTTCTTGACCAGGTTTGCACACACTGCAGGAATTCTGGCCCTCTCCTCCATACAGACCTTACTCCAGATCCTTCAGGCTTCGGGGCTGTCGCTGGGCAATACGGACTTTCAGCTCCTCCAAACATTTTTTATTGGGTTCAGGTCTGGAGGCTGGCTAGGCCACTCCAGGAACTTAACATGCTTCTTACGGAGCTACTCATTAGTTGCCCTGGCTGTGTGTTTTGGGTCGTTGTCATGCTGGACCCAGCCACGACCCATCTTCAATGCTCTTACTGAGGGAAGGAGGTTGTTGGCCAAAATCTTGCGATACATGGCCCCATCCATCCTCTCCTCAATACGGTGCAGTTGTCCTGTCCCCTTTGCAGAAAAGCATCCCCAAAGAATGATGTTTCCACCTCCATGCTTCACGGTTGGGATGGTGTTCTTGGGGTTGTACTCATCCTTCTTCTTCCTCCAAATACGGCGAGTGGAGTTTAGAGCAAAAAGCTCTATTTTTGTCTCATCAGACCACAAGACCTTCTCCCATTCCTCCTCTGGATCATCCAGATGGTCATTGGCAAGCTTCAGACGGGCCTGGACGTGCGCTGGCTTGAGCAGGGGGACCTTGCGTGCGCTGCAGGATTTTAATCCATGACGGAGTAGTGTGTTACTAATGGTTTTCTTTGAGACTGTGGTCCCAGCTCTCTTCAGGTCATTGACCAGGTCCTGCCGTGTAGTTCTGGGCTGATCCCTCACCTTCCTCATGATCATTGATGCCCCACAAGGTGAGATCTTGCATGGTGCCCCAGACCGAGGGAGATTGACCGTCACCTAGAACTTATTCCATTTTCTAATAATTGCGCCAACAGTTGTTGCCTTCTCACCAAGCTGCTTGCCTATTGTCCTGTAGCCCATCCCAGCCTTGTGCAGGTCTACAATTTTATCCCTTATGTCCTTACACAGCTCTCTGGCCTTGGCCATTGTGGAGAGGTTGGAGTCTGTTTGTTTGAGCGTGTGTATTTTATACAGGTTCTGAATTTTTGTTTTAGATTCCGTCTCTCACAGTTGAAGTGTACCTATGATAAAAATTACAGACCTCTACATGCTTTGTAAGTGGGAAAACCTGCAAAATCGGCAGTGTATCAAATACTTGTTCTCCCCACTGTATACTCTGAATATGACAGTGTCCACTCTAGAATACTGTTGATGTTAAGCTTAATAGCTTAGCTAACATAGATAGCTAACGTTAGCTAGATGTAATGAACACCAAATACCTATAAATATGACTTAAATTACTTATAATAAATAAGTATACAAAGACAGAATTACAGATATGATAGTAATTATGTAATAATACATACCCAACACAGAAAGATCACCTCAAACAGAAATATCATCTCAGTTTTCTTGAGCTGTAGTATTGTTTACCTCAGATCTCCATTGTGACCATTGAGCACTGTAAAGCACTTTATCCAACAAAAACAGATGTGCGGTGGCACCCCTAAATCATCATGTACTGGACAAATATTTTGCATGTGTTGTTTCTACATATATTGGAACATTTTTAGCACCCAGCCATATCAAAATTCAAGAATTGTGTTTTTTGATGCACCCTAATATATATATAAAAACATATACAGTATATGCCAGAATAGGTAACAGGGTTGCAAAGTAGGGGCTATAGCTAGTTTGCAACTTAATGTTCTTTTGCAGTTATGATCAATTTACATGTCCTATAAATTAAGAAAAGAATCAGATTTTAACATTTTTGAACAATAACTAAGGAAACAGGGCTGAACTTGAATGCAGTTAACACTACATTTTGTATTAAATTTGGATTGGATTTTTCTTATCCTGCTTTAGAGTCTAATTGATTTCACTGCTTAGATGTCAAAACTTTATGGATTGTTTGTGGCGATTTAGGGAAAATCATGCAGTTACAGGATGGAATACAAAAGGCAAAGGATAAATGTTATGCTTTCAGTAAGCAAGGAATAATTGACGACGGGCCGTTGAATTATTAGGGAAGAAAATGCACACACGAGGTGACATAATTTAAGAGATTACATCAAAATGATGACATATTTTAGTTTCTGGACAGCCAAGTGTTTTACATTTGTGGCTAATTCGTATGAATTCATGCAGTCTCATTTGCATGTATTCGTACAATTTGCTTACGCCCCACTGATGGTTAGGTTTCGGGGTAGACCTTCATGATTAGGTTTTTTTTTTTTTACGTTTCCGTCCAAATGACATCATTTAAATTCATATGAAATCGCCACCTCGGAAAATGTGTGCAGACATTTGATGTGTTTAAAAGTAGCCAATTTTCACACTAAGTAGCTACTTTCGTGGCTAATATCTGTAAGATAATTAGTCTTGCATAGCCAGACCTTCAGACTGATGGCAGAAGTTTGTTCAGCGTCATGATTAGGGGCATGGAAATGTGAATTTAATGTTCCAACAATAACAGACCAGTGCCTCAAGTGAAGCTTTCGGACTTCTTTTAAAGAGTCTATGCCGTGAACTTTACTAGGCCTACTTGTTAAAATCCATTGTTTTGTTGATCCAGATAAGCGCTCATTGTCACAGTTGTAAACACGATGACTTTCGTCTTCCATAAGGGGGTTTGGTATCACAACGGCTTTGTTTCTCGGTGGACCGTTAAAGAACACGACACACACGTCTCCCGGAAATTCTGTAGAATTCAACCAATCAGAGGATTTTGTGTGTCTTTATGCATCAGACCTTCAGCCAACAGTCCATTGGTGTGACATCTGAGGCTGAGACTATAAGATAATAGTTGATCAAACTATTAAATAGGTCTCACCAAAAAAACACATGGGATTTGTCCACCAAGCGTACCCTATTAACGGAAGTACAGTCGGGATACGGTAACCCTTCTGGCATGTCCTGAAAGACCCTCTCAGGAATCCGAGGCAGTCTGAGTCAGGCAGGAATCTCATATCAAAGTCACAGAGGGAAAAACAGTCTCACTCACACACTGTAAAACACACAGTGACATGGAAGGGAGGTGTGGACCCACGGAAAAGAGCTTTGTCTGTCTGGTACAAATCACAAGAGCTCACCTATGCATGCACTCATGGATTTAGTCTTAAAAAAGTACATAGTCTCTCAGCATTCCTCATACTTTTGTTTTCTGATAAGATAATTCTTAGGGAAGATGGATGCAAAACAACACAATATTAATGAATCACAATAGCTCTACTTAATCCAATGTGGTCTGTAAATATTCTTTTAAATAATAATTAATTTCATGTTATTACAGTGAAACTGTGATTTGTAACAAATTTTAGAAGCTTACTGTATATGATATCGTTGTGTTCATGCATGAGTGAATAATGCAACTTGAAATTTTTTTCTCATATGCGCCTATTGGCAAACACCTGGTTCCCAAGAGCGCAAACTAAATGACTATAAACAGAATAAAATGTGTCTATATGCTGCTCAGGTGTATCGTGTGTTAGATCAGGGGCATTTCTCAGGGGTGTTTAAGGTATGGATGACCTTATACCAGAGTTGTGTTGCATTCCTTCTCCGGCGGGTCTCCCGGCCGGCCCATATAGGGCTCGTCTGCTCCGGGCAGGAATGCAAGAGCAGCGTTCCAGTATTGGGAAGTATTCTGTGGGAATTAGTGGGGAATCTCAAACTCGCCAGACAAGGGCTGTTTGTGCTGTAAATCTGACCAGCGCACTAGAAGCTCCTGCCTCCTCCATCACTTCTCATCCACTCACACCTTTCTCAACATCCCTCCATCACACTGGACCAGCAGGGCACATTGAACTCCAAAGTTTTTTTTTTTCAAAATGGTATTTAGCCTATTTGTCTCATCTCATGTATGTTTCCATGACTAAGATTGGAAAAACCCTTACATGTCCAAGTTTTTCTGACCATCTGGCTACACATGCACAAAAAATAAATTCCATTACCCCTCACTGGCGGGAAAATGCCCACCTGCAAGCGAAATCCCAACTGGCAAACATGGCATGGTGAATGTGAGCCAACAGACGACAGGATGTTATTTACGCCTCACGATTGACTCACAACGGATTTTTCCATCTCAGAGGGTTTCCCCGTTGTCCGAGTATATTTTATTTATATGATAACCTTACATTTTATACATTTAAATAAACTTTTTGGAGATTTTGAGTTACCTGTCCAGCGCGTCGCGTCGCGTCCTCCGCTCAACAGGTGGCGCTGTCGAAACACTCAGCTCTAGTGACGCGAGGCGACGACGACAAGGAAACTCAGACGCTGTTTACGCAGACGGTTGTTTGGTCAGTATTTTAACGCAGGACATTATTTTCATCTAATTTATAATGTTCATATGTTTCTACGTGTATTAGTAGTGTAAATAGCATAAAGTTTTCGCGGTGGTTGTTGTTTGATATCAGTCGGCTGGTTTTTGGTTATTTTAAGACATATCGTGTATCAGCTGACAACTACAGTCAATTTGCGTTTTATTGTAATTATAACACGTTCTAATTTTTGCTCTGGCAATTTAATTAGTCCTGTAAAAGTACTGGAGTGACAGTATTACCATGGTACTTTTATATACATTAAGCGCAGCGTCATGTCAATGAAACAATGTATTACCATTGCATTTTTGTCAACGTTTAGGCGATACATGTAACTTCTAAGAATCTGAAACACCATATTTATGATTTATAATAATGTTAGTTTTTCTCTACCATGTTCTTTTCTGCAGTTGTATTCTGATTGATACTAAAATCATCTGGAGCTGATCTAAACCAGAAAAAATGGTATGGACCATATTTTTAAGTATTATTTATATATTACTATCTATTCATATTTTGAATTTGTTTTTATTTTTATAATTTGTTTTAAATTTTAGTTAACGTTTTATGTGATTAATTTTTTTTAAATTAATTTTAGATTCATTTTAAATATGAATAAGTTTTAATTAATATTAATTTCAGGTTTATTTTTTTGTCATTTTGGCACTTCCGCTTAAACTTTTAACTAAGTTTTTCATTTAATTTATATTTTATTTTATTTCAGAAAACCATTTTTCATAGTTTTAGTTAACAATAACACACTGGTTCAAAAAAAGAAAATATTATTTTAATGCTTGTTCTCTGTTTTAGGGTGAACGTAAAGGAGTGAACAAGTACTACCCTCCGGATTTCGATCCAGCCAAGGTGAGAACAACAATTTTTCTGGGTTCTGTCTTTCAAGACTCTGTGAAAGCTTGTATATTAAAAATGATTTTCCTGACATATGTATCTCATAACAGCATGGCTCCATCAACGGCTACAGGAAAAGTCACCCGCTGCGGGAGAGGGCCAGGAAACTGTCTCAGGGCATCCTCATCATCCGGTAATACACATTTTCACTAAACAATATCTGTCACTGTTTTTTTATTCACATGTGATGATTGTCTGTTTTGTGTTTACAGATTTGAGATGCCTTATAATATTTGGTGTGATGGCTGTAAGAATCATATCGGCATGGGTACGAATCTGAAGTTGTGCATAACGCTGTACTACTCTACTCTACTGTAGTAGTATGTAAATTGTACATAGTTTGTCACAATGCAATCCTCTCCAACTTGATTTTCTATTTCTAGTGTGATGAATTACCTGGATTTCTTCTTGACTCAATATTCCATTCTAAACATAGATATTTTGTCTGACAGGATGTCTGATTCGTTTTGTCTTTAAAGGGGTTCGATACAATGCAGAGAAGTCGAAAGTGGGAAATTACTACACAACTCCGATATACAGGTGATATGTCGTCTGATCTCTTACTGTTCAGTTTCGAATGCCACGAGGCAGCATGTGTTAACCTGTAGGTTTGTGTGTACCACAGGTTCAAGATGAAGTGCCATCTGTGTGTGAACTACATAGAGATGCAGACAGACCCGGCCACCTGTGATTATGTCATTGTGAGTGGAGCCCAAAGGAAGGAAGAAAGATGGGACATGGCTGAGAATGAACAGATACTCACTACTGGTGCGAAACTGTCTGTCTGTCTCTATATGTCTGTCTGTCTGTCTGTCTGTCTCTATATATCTGTCTGTCTGTCTCTTTATATATCTGTCTGTCTCTCTTTATATATCTGTCTGTCTGTCTCTCTCTATATATCTGTCTGTCTCTATATATCTGTCTGTCTGTCTGTCTCTATATGTCTGTCTGTCTGTCTGTCTCTATTTGTCTGTCTCTATATATCTGTCTGTCTGTCTCTATATGTCTGTCTGTCTCTATATATCTGTCTGTCTGTCTGTCTCTATATATCTGTCTGTCTGTCTGTCTGTCTCTATATATCTATCTGTCTGTCTCTATATGTCTGTCTGTCTCTCTATATATCTGTCTGTCTCTATACATATCTGTCTGTCTCTATATATCTTGTCTGTCTGTCTCTATATCTGTCTGTCTGTCTGTCTCTCTCTATACATATCTGTCTGTCTGTCTCTCTTTAAATCTGTCTGTCTGTCTCTATAAATCTGTATGTCTATATCTATCTGTCTGTCTATCTATCTGTCTGTCTATATATCTATCTATCTCTGTCTGTCTATCATCTATCTATCTATCTATCTGTCTGTCTGTCTGTCTATATATCTATCTATCTATCTATATGTCTATCTATCTATCTATATGTCTGTCTATCTATCTATCTATCTATCTATCTATCTATCTATCTATCTATATGTCTGTCTATCTATCTGTCTGTCTGTCTATCTATCTATCTGTCTGTCTGTCTATCTATCTATCTATCTATCTATCTATCTATCTATCTATCTATCTGTCTGTCTATCTATCTATCTATCTATCTATCTATCTATTTGTCTATTTGTCTATCTATCTATCTATCTATCTATCTGTCTATCTATATGTCTGTCTATCTATCTGTCTGTCTGTCTATCTATATATCTGTCTGTCTCTATATATCTGTCTGTCTGTCAGGGCTGCACAATATAGAAGTGCGATATTTTACGATAACTTGTTAAATAGTGCGATATTCAAAATGCGATACGACGATGATGCTTTAAGTGTGTAAAATAAATGTAATTATGTTTAAACATTTAAAAACTGAAAATGATATAACCAACACATGTTTCACAATCAATTTTTTTTAAGAGAAGAAAGACTAAGTGTCATTTTAACGTCACACGTGTAAACTTGAGGGTTTCAGGTAGGTCTACGTTACTAACCTAACTTAGGTTCATTTAACAACTGAAATTGAATAGTTATATGTAAAAATAAAACACTGCTTAGTCTTCACTGTATGAATTATATTATAACATTAAAGCTACAAAAGTTATTCTATCAAGAGCAGTGAGTGATTTTCTCTTTGTCTTATGTTGTTTGATTAACATTAAACACACAGACGGGAAGCAGGTTAATTAGGCTGCTGTCACTTTAAGAGCTGCACGGATACACTGGTGCTTTTTTTCTCAACTGTTTACCCCAATTAATATAAACTGACTGTGTTTACGTGAAAACTCACCAAGACGGGCATTTTTTCCCCCATAATTTTCTGTGTATTTGGCCATATTAGCTGCGGAAGAGAGAACTGAAATCGGGATTACGTGCTCTCTGAGAGGCGGCTTTCTGTGCGTGTAAATAGGCCCCACTTCTCTTATTTCTCCTAATAAGATTAAGCATGTCACACGTATGTGACAGTCATGTGTCCAGTGTATTCTTTAATGTCTGCGTCGACCTAAAACCTAAGACTTTTCATAATCTTTTAAAAGATTAAAGTCAACTTTGATGTATCATGCAGATTTTCTGTCTGATCTATCTATCTATCTATCTATCTATCTATCTATCTATCTATCTATCTATCTATCTATCTATCTATCTATCTATATATATATCTATATATCTATCTATCTATCTGTCTGTCTGACTGTAAATCTATCCGTCTGTCTGTCTGTCCATCCATCGCTGTCTATGAGCTAATCTATTTTTCTGTCTTTCTGTCCGTCCACCCATATTTTCAATATTATTTATTACAAATATTTTAATATTGATTTAAATTAAAAGACATTTGAGTAATTAATTAATTACAGTTATTTGTATGACAGTCATCAAGATATTTAGGCTCAGTGTGCTGTTTTCCCCTATAGAGCACAGTGAGAAAGAGAAGCTGGAGACAGATGCCATGTATAAATTAGATCACGGAGGAAAGGATAAGGAAAAGCTACGTGCCGCCATCCCGTCTCTCAATGAGCTTCAAGATCACCAGTCCAGCTGGAAAGATGATTTTCAGCTGAACAGCGTCCTCCGCAGGAAGTTCAGGGTGGGTTACACGTTGCCCGCTGCATCAGATATGCATCTGCCATGAAAGATTTGCCACGTTAACCTATTCCTGGTTTGCAAATACAGTCTGAGAAGAAAGTGATTGCCGAGGAGGTGGAAAAAGACAATGCAGTGCGAATGAGGACTGGCCTGTCCATCCCGTTATTACCAGAGAGAGAAGAAGATAAGAAGCTAGCCTCACTACTCACCCTTCAGATTCCAGACTGTGAGTGAACCTGCTCTCTTTTCAAGTCAAAAATCGATGTATTATATCTGTTTACTTAGATCTTTTATTTGTATATATATTCATCTTTTAATTGATTTTACTATTTGTTACTCTTTTTGTTCAACTTTTATTGCTTATAATGAATAAATCTATACATATATTTATCTGGATAAATCTTTTTCTCTTCCAGCATATGATGAGGGTCAGCAGTCGAAAAGGAAACAGATATCGACTCGTTCCTGGTTCAGTCCCTCGTCTTCAGCGGCAGGGGGAGCTGCCGGGAGCCTCTTGCTAAAGTTAGGCCAACAGGGTCGAGGAGCAGCCATGGCTAAAGCACTCAGCTCGACTATTCCCAGCCCACACATTCTGGTACGCAGGAAGTCCGAAAATGGCAAGACTGAAAGCGCTAACATTATGAACTCCAACTCGTCGTCTCCTGACACTAACCCAGCAGCTGTGGAAATAAACCCAAGGGACTCATCTTCTCCTCTCACAAATAATGCGAATGCAAACAAGGACACAAACACTCACAGCTGCACTACAGAGACTCGTGAAGGAACCACATCAGAGGAGGACAACGCCATTGACTCGTGTGGTGGAAAGTCTCTGGTTGCAGATTACAGTGACTCCGACTCGGGCAGTGAGGTCTGAAAAAGATCGGAAGTTGAAATTATTCACACATATATCATATCAGTCTTCTTATGGTCAACAATTAGTCGTCATTTACCAAAAAATAAACTCTTCCATACTGAAAAGTGTGTCCGTTTTTTTTTTTTTTTGTGTGTTTTTTTTTTACTTTCAAACATTGAGAATTGAACTTAGTTTATTGATTTGCTCACAGCAATCATGGTAACAAACTCCAAAACACAAGGGGGCGAGAGAGTTGCATTAAGATGCCTCTTGCATTTAAATGGATGACTGCCTCAGAAATCGCACACTGTCTAGTGTACCAGAATTGATGTGGAACGAAGTTTGCAACTGTTAAAAAAAATGTCTATATAGACTGCATCAAAAATCGCATACTTCCCTACTATATAGTAGGCGAAAAACAGAGTGCGGCAAAAAAAATATGTCCAAATATAGGCTGCAACCGATATTGCATAATTCCCTACTATTTAGTAGGCAGTACTAAAGTACCAAAAGAAGTATGTTCGTATTCACAGTGCTCATAAAACAGTAGGTGAAAAGTACCTGGATGACCTACTATTTAAGGAGATTTTGTAGTGTGCATTCGATGGACACTTTACTATCCCATGAGGCCACGGGAGAGGATTTGTGAATGTTAGTGAAGTGACACAGGCAGGTCTGGATAGGCATGGTGAATGTTGTATGTCCGGATGACATTCATATAAAGAACATACGTTTTTAGCGGTCAAGAAGTAATTACTTCAAAATAAGTATTTATTATGAATTTGAACATGACAGACAGTAATGCTTTCTAACAGAATGTGCCTCCAACACATTCCAAGGATAAGGTTGGGTTTAGGGTACAGTCACAGGGTTAGTATTTGTTTCGGCTTTGTGAATGCAATCAGCACTCTGAAATAACCAATGAAATCTTTAGAATCAATTGACTGATGGGCGGGGTGTGTACTTCTTTGTGGAAAAAAAATGGCTTATTATTCAGGTAAGTTGCTATTAAAATTTAGACTTTAAATACCATGATCAAGAATATTCTCTTCAAACTGACAGTAGTTGACCTAAAAAGGAAAATTTGCTGTAAAAATTACATTTACACTAATTTCTGCATTAGCGCAGAAAGAAAACACAAACTACAATAAACACTGTGGCATCATGATAATGAACGTTTTCACAAATTTTACTGAGAAAAATAAAAAATCTACTTTTAATAAAATTATGTTTGGCAATGTTTTTAGAGTTTCTAATGCTGAAAGCATGTTGCCTATGTGTATGTTGAAATGGCTGCTGCTTAGAATAAAGCAAACATTACACAAGAGTTTCTCAAAGTTTGAATAGCGGTGGTCTGGTTTAGTGGGAGGGATTTTGAGGTATTATTACAGCTCTCTCGTTGATGTTTCGGACATTTTATGAGTCGTCACTCAGTCCTAAGGACGATATGCTCCTTCCACTGCTGTTATGGACGACTTTGCTCTGTCACATCTCCGATGGCCAGGCTTCCTCTCAAAGACAGTGCGTTTAATATTATATTAATAACGTTTAATAATGTGTAAATGTTCTCCTTGTCTTGACGAAGTTGATTTAAAGTGTGTTTATCTTGTCAATTGAACAGCAAGAGGACAGTTTGGGGACCTAATATGCGAATACCGTATGTAGTCTATATCTTTTTTTGTGTGTTGTGTTGTGTATTTTGTGCTTCTGAGATAATTTTTTGAAAAACTTTCATGGATATAAAATTCTCAGTATTGATTTTTGTTGTATGTAAAATCAAGTAGGCTTTATCTGTAAGTGAGTGTGTTCTGTGTTGACAGTGAGCCGGTTATTGACCCGTCTCCGACGTAAGTAACTGTTACACAACTGTCTTCTGACCTGAGTTGGTTAACACACACTGTAACACACTTCTTTTCTTTTTTTAGTTTATAAATATTCTTTTTGAACGTCAGGCTATTCAATTTCTTTTCTTTTAGGTCAGACCACTTTGACATTTGTGACTTATTTTACCACAAAAACAAAATCATTTAAAATATATCTTAATTTGAAAATTGAAAACATGTTTCCCATCGAAGTTATGTGTGCTTGGATGTGTATGTTTTGGTTTAGGTTTTCTATTCTAGCTCCAGCAAAGATAAGGCCTGGAACAAAACAGAACATCTTGCTAGAGGGTCAGAATCTGTCCCGGGAACTAAAAGTCAATATCCAGGTCTATGACTATCCAGTCTCCGTAACTGTCTATTGGCAGGACTCAGTTATCCTCAAGTCAGACAACAACTACAGCGCCCTCAAGACCATTTATGTATGAATGTATTTGATCTTGGTTGGTTTAAACTTGGTTGGTTAAAGTTCTATCTTGTTTGAGACATTGCTCATGTTGCATGCTGAACCTAAATGTAATAAAATACGGTCTTTTGCCAGATTGATCCAGATGTGCTACGTCCAGATGGAAAAAAGAAATATGTGAAGCTGGTTGCTCAGTTCGGCCACTTCCATCGTGCAGAAAGAGTAATAGCAGTGTCGTTCCGCACTGGACACATCTTCATTCAGACTGATAAACCTGTTTACAACCCTGGAGATGCAGGTCAGCTCTCACATGCTGTTGAGCACATTGATAATACCTTTTATTAGTGCATTGTTCAATCCTTTTTTTGTTTTCCTTGATCATTCCGGAATTTTCCAGTGCGTTCCAGGGCTTTTGTATCTGATTCAGAATTCCGTGCTTCTGAAAGAACCATATCTCTTGAGATTCAGGTGATTGTCGCTGGCATTGACATAAGCGTCAATACAGTTTGCAAGGCAACAGTTTATTTTTCTGCAACAATGTTTTATGGCTCAATTGGCTCATGTTTCAGAATCCAGATGGTATTGCAGTACATGGTATTTCCAGAGCCAAAGCAATAGATGGGATACTATCTGACACCTACCTCCTCTCCACTGTAGTCAAGTATGCATATAGAACTGTTCATTTATATAGTATAATTACACAATTAGTATAGTTTGTGTTTAAATGTAATAATCTATATTTATATATATAGATATTTAATTAAAATTTAAGATCATAAAATAATGTAATTTATATTTAATAATATATATTAATATAATACATTTTGATTTACCCTGTGCTCATGTAGCTTCTGATCTTTTTGATTTTCCAGAGAGGGCAAGTGGAAAGTTGTTGCAAAGTTTGATCAGGGAAAAGAGAACATTTTCAGCAGAGAGTTTGAAGTAAAGAAATATGGTAAGCAATTCATATAATCTTCAGATTCTTATTTATTTCCCTCTGTCGGTGGGTTAACGCCATTTCTTCTTGCTCCCAAGTGCTCCCAGCGTTCAATGTCACTTTGACTCCAAAGACGTCCCACCTCGGTCTAGATGCAGATAAGCTGGAAGTAGAAATAACAGCCAGGTGTGTGAATCACTTTTATATATGTTCTACCGTTAAACAATTTGGGGTCAGTTATCTTTGCTTTGAATCACGGTTTCCGCAAAAATATTCAGCAGCACAACTGTTTTCAACACTGATAATAAATGTTTTTTGAGCTGCAAATCCGCATATTAGAATGATTTTTGAAGGATCATGTGACACTGAAGACATTCAGAGTTATGATGCTGAAAATTCAGCGTTGCCATCATAGGAATAAATAAATCTTTTATAAATAAATCTATTTTAATATATAAATAGATTCAAATATAAAAGTTATTTTAAATTGTTGTAATATTTCACAATGTTTTACCATATTTTTTATTGAATAAATGCAGCCTTGGCGAGAATAAGATACTTTTTTCAAAAGCATTACAAAATCTTACTGATCCCAGATTTTTGAACAGTGACGTATTGAATTCAACATTCATAAGTGTCCAAAAACCTTGTGGTCACTGTGTATATTTCTTCCAGGTATCTTTATGGTGAACCAGTGCAAGGTGTTGCATATGTGCTGTTTGGTATTGAAATAAATGGTGAGAAGAAGAGACTCACATCTATGAAGCAACTGAATGATGTAAGTGGTTAAACAAGAAAAACTTAAACATTAAATCAGCTTTGTAGAAAGAGACTTTTGTAATCTATGTTTTATAAACTGCAGCTGAAAGGAGGAATTGTTAGTTTGACTATGGAGGAGATAAAGAGGGTCTATCCTGACACAAACAGCCTAGTGGGGTCTTCTGTGTACGTCAAAGCGTCAGTAATGACCAGCTCAGGTGGGGAAATCAGTAAATATCAGCGTTTGCCTCTGAGTTTTCCTCTCTGAAAACACTCTTACGTCTTAAGACTTTCTTCTCAGGTAGCGACCTTGTGGAAGCAGAGATATCCGGCATTAAAATAGTAATATCACCCTACATGCTGTCCATCAGGGACACACCAAAGTATTTCAAACATGGCCTGCCATTTGGCATGAAGGTAATTTGCTTTCTGTTGCGACGTTTACTGCTCTAAGGGATAGTTCACCCTTCATTTCATGCCTGTTTGATTGAGCAGAATGCCCAAGCTGCTCTGTTCCTTACCCTGGACGGTGAACACAGGCTGTCAGGCTCTAAAAAGAACTTTAATTTTTAGTATTATTTAGAGTATTTGTTAATATTTTGAGTTAGTTTTCATTTTTATGTTTTAATTTAAGTTTTAGTAGTTTTGCTATGTGCATTTGTCATTTCTTGTAGATTAAAAAAACATTTATATTTGGCTTTAATTTATTGTTATTTCAGTTTTAGTCATTTTAGTTAACTTCTTTCATTTCAGTTAATTCCCAAGGCATTTCTAATTTATTTTATTTTTTTTACAAAAATATAGTGTATATATAATATATATATATATACACACACACACACACACATACATATATATACGTTTTTTATATATATATATACAGTAGGCCTACTAAAAAAAAAAAAACTATTTATACATAATACAAGCAATATGGTGTCTATTATTATTTTGAAAAGGTTTTATTTTTATATTTTCATGTTTTTTTTTGTTTTTTTTTTAGTTTTAGTAATATTATGTGTTTTTGTCAATTTTGCCTTTTTTATATATTTGTTTAGCTTCCTTCTAAAAAGATATTAGGCGCTGAGTAAATGATGACAAAATTGTCATTTTTGGGTGAACTATCCCTTTAATCTGATTTTATGATAGGATTGGTGATTTTAGCACATGACAGTAGCATTATTACAAATTAGTTTGTATTTTGTTGCTTAGGTTGCAGTGAGTAACCATGACGGCTCTCCAGCCCCTAATATTCCTGTTAAAATCAGCTTTCTTGAAAGCCCAATCAGTGTTCACAGCGGCATCATCCAAGTCTACATCAACATGCCTAACACGGCCAGCTCATTTGGTAAATCACAGATACTGAAAGTAAGTCACTCACAGAAAAAACATACACGCACAATAGAAACATATACAAATTGTATTTAACTGTAAGCTGAATGTGTAAATATATATATACACACAGGGCATAGGATAAGTCCTTTACATGCAATCTGCAAGCTGTCACATCATTACTGCATGGCACAAGCCGATTGGCCTCTGCTGATCCTGCAGCCAATGATATTGCTTGCTCATCAACATTTAAATAGTCTGGTTCAGTGTTTGCTGTAAGCTAGTCCTGCAGTGCGCTATCAGAGTTCCTTTGAACCCCTCCACCTCCCCCAGCTCCACCTGCCTAGATTTATGCATGTCTATTTATGCAGCAGTAGCAGCATATCTTGCTTGCTCACAGCTGCGTGTTTGTGTATCTATTAGAAGAAGCAAGTCCATACCTCCTCTGAAGCAGCGTAGCAGATCTAGTCCACCATGACAAAATACATTAACATTGCCATATTTATTAACCTGTCAAAACTACCCAGAGAGTTGTCATGATTGACATATTCATGTGTAGGTGGAGACAGCGAATCCTTCACTGAAACCAGAACAGCAGGCTGTTTTAGAAGTGCATGTGGAGCCATATTCCCCTTATACCGGCTTCAGGAACTTCCTGCATATCTCAGTGGGTCTCAGTCGAGTGGTGGTGGGCGACAGACTCAACGTCGAAGCGTACATCAAATCCCCACCAAATCAAAAAAAGTTTGTGGAGCATCTGACGTATGCCGTGAGTATGACACTTGGGGCATTTTGGGATGAAAATGACTGCAATCTTGGTATTGATTACACCTACAATTGTTTCTATAGGTGTTAAACAAAGGAAATATAATCCATGCTGAGAGAATGAATGTCAAAGACCTGGCTGTCATAAACATTCCTCTGCTGGTTACCACAGAAATGCTACCTGCCTTTCGGATTGTGGCGTACTACATTTTGCCATGGAAATTTAATGCGGAAGTGGTGGCAGACTCTGTGTTTGTTGATGTGGAGGACCGGTGTGTAGGTTCGGTGAGTTCATGTGGCGTCCATAAGAAATTATTAACATTGCATGATTCTAGCACTTTACGCCTATTTTTCAATAATGTAAGTGATTCTGCTTCTGGCTTTTAAACCACTTAAAGGTGCATTGTGTAATATTTAGGAGGATCTGTTGACAGAAATGCAATATCATATACATAACTATGTTGTCAGTGGTGTAAACAGAACTTACTTAATGAACCGTTATGTTTTTATTACCTTAGAATGAGCCATTTCTATCAACATACACCGCGGCTCCTTACATCGACATGTTTCTACAGGAGCCCCAAACGGACAAACGCGTTTCGTCACTATGTTGTTCTTCATGCAAAGAAGCTAGCTAAAGTCAGCGAATAAAATACTAACACAATGATGAACAAGTAACAATAATGTTCGCAATAACATATTGTTTTACTGAATAATTATGTAAACCTAATTTCTTATTTTTTCTTTGTATAGAAACGTGTCGGTTACCAATGTAACCCTCGTTCCCTGAAGGAGGGAACGGAGACTTAGTCGATCGTACCGACTGTATGGGATAACGCCTAGTGAGCCCGATCACTCTGATTACTCTTAAAATCAAGCCAACAAGCTTTGGCAGGTGCGTAATCAACGCCCCGCCTTACCCTGCGGGTATAAACACGGAAGTGGATGCACCTACCAGTTGTTTTTAGCTGAGGAGCAGATCGTGCCCCAGTCAGCGGTGGTCCAGTAGAAGTGGCAAGGGGACTAAGTAGGGCTGGGCGATATGGACCAAAAGTCATATCCCGATATATTTAGGCTGAATATCGATATACGATATATATCCCGATATTTTTTCTGCAAAGTGAGAGCAAATGTTCAGTCAAAGCCAAACATGACGTCACAAGTAGTTTTATTGAAACCGGCTATTTCAGTGAACAGTTGCAAAATCAAATTAATAAATTATAAACAGGTTTCTTTACCTTAGGGCTGCACCGATTATGACAAAAATCATAATTGCCAATTATTCCCTTGGAATTGTAATTGTGATTTATTAATTATGATTATCAAAGTTTACATTGAATATATATAAACAAATTTTGTGTAAACATGTTATAATTTGCTTATATATAGCCTACATATATATAGGCAAATTATAACACGTTTACACAAATTTGTTAACACACACACACACACACACACACAAGTACTGTCCCCCTTTACTTAACATAAATTGTAAAAATATGACTAGTAAAGACTAGTAGGCTACTAATAAATAAACAGTAGGGCTATGCTAAAGCTATTAAATAGCAGTCCCAAACTAGTTTTTGTTAATACAATGTGGCATGAGCCACTACAGTCATTTAAAAATATAAAAAATAACACAAAGAAAAATAAAGTAAAAGACAGTTACCATGGTGAATACACAATATTAACAATAACTGTTAATGAAACATGGAAACTGCTCAGGTGAATAGAATTAAAATCATACCTGCATTACTTTTATTTCGTGTATTTTACAACGTAACGGCGTTGCATGCTCGTATAGTTTCTTTTGCACTTTATATAGCCTACAGTGAAGCGATACACAGCGCGCGCGCCGCCGCATTTGCGCGTGCAATTGAAGAGTGTGCGCTCCGAGCACAGGATAACGGCTGACAGGACAAGAAAGTCCGTGTTTCTGAGGTGAAAAACTTTATTTCAGCGTACACTTATGTCACTGCCTGTTAGTTCCTATTGTGCTGGGTTTTCTGAAGTAGTCATGATTCGCCTCTCATAACATAACATGCTCTAAACACGCGCGCAGAGTGGAAGGAGGGGCGGACTATTTGAAAATTTGAAATATATATCGATATATGCGATATGGTCTAATTCCATATCGCATTTCAAAATATATCGATATATTTTTTATATCGATATATCGCCCAGCCCTAGGACTAAGTCTCCGTTCCCTCCTTCAGGGAACGAGGGTTACACTGGTAACCGAGACGTTCCCTTTCAGTCGGGTAACGTTCGACTTAGTCGATCGTACCGACTGTATGGGATCCTCTAACACGCCACTACTGTCAATTACGGCAGAGGTGACTCTGCCGAAGGAAGATACGAGCTTACCGTAGGAAGCATGCCGTAGAGAAATACACATACGGGATCACCGTAGGGATCGCAACGTATTGGCCCCACCTAACACAAGTTTCACAAGCATACAAGTGATAGGACTAGTATCAGACGCTCCGCCACGTCTACTACCGACAGGGGGCTCGGAGGAACTCAATAGGGTTCCGTAGAACTCACCAGAGTAAATTTACGCACTTATCCAGTCCATAGGAGGGGAATGGCGTAGCAAGCCGACACTAAACTAAGGCTAAGTGAGGCTGACTTCAATGAAGAAGCCTACTAAGCCATGAGTTCAGTACACATTAGTGTAATGTCGCCCAACCCCTAACACAATATCTGTTCAGCGAGGCACCCATGTCGACGCTTAGGAAAGAGCACACGCTCCAGATGGAGGGACTCTTAACCCAAGTGGACACGGTGCACCTTGGACGTAGCTCGCGACCACCGCTGCAACTGCTGTAAACACCGACACCAGGAGAGTCTTCCAAAAGAACACCGGCACACTCGTTGTATAGTCGCTCGATCAGAGACCATCAGAATGAACCGATCAGCTCCGAAAGCGAAAGACAACTGGTAGGTGCATCCACTTCCGTGTTTATACCCGCAGGGTAAGGCGGGGCCGTTGATTACGCACCTGCCAAAGCTTGTTGGCTTGATTTTAAGAGTAATCAGAGTGATCGGGCTCACTAGGCGTTATCCCATACAGTCTGTACGATCAACTAAGTCGAACGTTACCCGACTGAAAGGGAACCTCATTATTTAACTGGCTACAAAATCTTTTCCTGTCGGCCACCGTAACTTCTGTTGGTTGCAATTTGCAACCTCACCACTAGATGCCGCTAAAAATTACACAGTGCACCTTTAAGAGGTTACTTTGTCACAAAAAAAGGCCATATAAGTTTAATGCCATAATAGTGGCTTACATTCGTTTATTTATTTTATTTGAGTGTTTTTATGATTGTATTAGCTCAGTGTAGGATCACTGGAGGGAGAAAAACTTAATCACTACTCACCAGGCAGCAGCTTTAAATTTGAAGTGAAAGGTGACCCGGGAGCAAAGGTCAGCCTGGTTGCGGTGGATAACGCCATCTTTCTGTTGAGTAAAAACCGCCTGACGCAGAAGAAGGTGAGTGACGACGTTATTTTCACTGTACTCTCCAGAACCTTCTCCAGGGCCTCATTGATACTCATGACTCTTTCATTCAGGTGTGGGAGGTGGTGGGACAGGGCGATATGGGCTGCACCTCAGGAGGAGGCGAGAATAATATCGGTGTTTTCAGTGATGCAGGACTGATGTTTTATTCCAGCACAGGAAGATCCACTGACTACAAAAAAGGTCCTTCACACACACAGCATTAACATCTAATCAATTGGACTAGAATAAATGTCATTACACTACCATTCAAAGATGAGAACATATTTAAAGTTTTTTAAAAGAAGTCTCTTATGGTCATCACAGCTGCGTTCATTTGATCAAAAATACAGTAAAACAGTAATATTGTGAAATATTTTTACAATTTAAAATAACTAGTTTTTGAATATGTTGTAAAATGTAATTTATTCCTGTGATCAAAGCTGAATTTTCAGCATCATTACTCCAGTCTTCAGTATCACATGATCCTTCAGAAATCATTCTAATATACGGTTTTGACGCTCAAGAAACATTTATTATTATTATCAGTGTTGCTTAATATTTTGTCCTTTTTTTATAATACATTTTTGTATTAATGAAATATTAATCTTTTGTAGCATTTTAAATGTATTAACTGTCACTTTTGATCAATTAAATGCTTCCTTGATGAATTAAAGTATAACTTTCTTTCAAATACTACTGACATTGAACGGTTATATTTATAAAACAAGTCCAAAGCTTCAGAATTAGGCAAAGATAATGAGGATGGCAACAACACAAAATTGCACAAAAATGGCAAACTTTTAATTTCTAAACTATTTTACAGTCCTGTTCCCCATGTACATACTATGTACTTATTATAGTAATTGCAATAACTGTATAATAACTAGGTACTAACCTTAAACAATGTAGTTACCTTATATTAACCTGTACTTTCTACTTTCTAAGGTACACTTTACACATAAGTCCATGTACAGTAAAATAAAGTGCAACCAAATGTCTAATCAAAAATACAGGACACATATATCCCATTTTTAGAAAAAAGTTGTTATGCAGCCTTTCAAAAAACGTGCCTATGGTTAAAGTCCCCCTGTGGTGAAAATCAAGTTTTTAATGTTGTTTAAACATATACATTAAACATTGGCTCCAGTGAACCAAAAACACGGTTTGAAATCGCTGGTGTTTCTGACGTCACAAACTATCTTGTTACCAATCAGGTCAGCGTGTGATTGTCAACGAGTAGATATCTGAGCTGGTGTGAGTGAGTGGAGGCGGGGCTCATTTGCATATTCATCGAAATGAAGCAAGGGTGTAGAGTTACATTCAAGCCATTTTAAGGCATGAAGAATTTTGAAAAAAAAAAACGTTCAAATATGTTATTTTGGTGATCAAAGATACGTTTTAAAGGATAATTATTAGCCGCTTTCCGACCAAGTAGTTATAGGAACTTAGTTCTAGGAACTGTCCACTTCTAAACAGTTCTAAGAACTACTCTCCCCCAAACTCGGTTTCGCTGTTTGCGTTCGCACTGGCCAAGTGGCCATAGGAACTGGTAGGAGGGGTAAGGGAGTGACGCAAGCACGCTGACTTTTATTTTGACGGCGCGACGAACCTTTATTTTGGCGGCGCTGAGAACGCCAGAGCAAACAATGCTCGCATTCTCTGTGTTTATTAGTTAGCGATCTGTCTAACAGTACTGTTTAATATGTTATTAGATAGAACTGTTATAAAAGTAGACAGTATGTGAAAAAAGGTTATTAGCCTATGCTGTGTGGTTGATGTCCAGTGTTGCTAGCTGGGCAGATAAACAATCATGTTTGACTTGGTCCCCTCAAAGTTGCGTTGGATTTTCTCTTCAGCATGAAGGTTTAGAGACCCATCTATCACTGTTTTCCATGTTTGTATAGTTAGTTTATGGAGTAAATATATAGGCTATAATCTGTGTGTTTACATTCTAGCTGTTTTAAAAATGGCGGGTGCTGGTGTTCCGCGTGCGTTCGGTCAATCAGCGTACACTAACGTCACGGATAGTTCCTATAGTGCTGGTTTAGACCCTACTCTGAAGTAGGACCCAAATTAGTTCCTACAAATGGAGTTCCTAGAACTAAAATCGTTCCTAGTTCCTGCGGTGCGAACACGCCGACATCCGGGTACTTTAGCCAATAGTTCTAGGAACTGTGAAAAGGTTCCTCCGGTCGGAAAGCGGCTATTGACTACAGGGGGACTTTAACACTGTAATGTATTGCAGGTTAATGGCAAAGTAACATTATGGCAATAATATCAAATATCATTGGTATTACGTTGAGATGCTCTCTAGGGTGATCTTAACCTTCAGCATCCATGTCCCATTCGCCATGGTTTCACAGCGAAGCCATAGAAGGACCATTTTTGGTTCCCAAAGAACCTTTCAGTGGTCAGTTCTTAAAACCATTTTTTTCTTAGTGTGAAGAACATTTTAAAGAACCTTTTTCCACCGTCAAGAACCTTTTGTGGAATGGAAAGGTTCCATGGATGTTAAAGGTTCTTCACGGAACCATAGATGCCAATAAAGAACTGTTATTTTTAAGAGTGTATTTCTTTTGGTTTGTTTGGAACAGATTGCTCCAGTAAATCTAGAAGAAGACGTTCTGCTGCCAAACTGCAGCTCAGAGAGCAGCTGGGTGAGTCGCTGTGCATCAGAAAACTTTTAAAAGTTTGATATTTTACAGTTTGTTAGAGAAGCGGAGATATGAAAGTGCCAAAATGAGCGAGTCGAGCTAATGCGCCCTGCCTTAACACGTTCTTTTCTCTCAGAGAAGGTATATTCTGACGAGTTCCTGCAGAGATGTTGTGTGGACGGCATGCGGGAGATTCCCATGCCCTATTCGTGCTACCGCCGCTCCCTCTACATCACCGAGGACTGGAGCTGCGTGTTAGCTTTCCTCCACTGTTGTGCACAGTACAGAGGGGAGGAGCTTGGTGTCGTTACCAGGCCCCCGACGACCACCCCTACACCCACCACCACCCCTACACCCACCACCATCACCACCCCCCCTGCACCCACCATCGGCCGCCTTATTTTACCTACGCTTAATAGTGGACGTGCCTTGGATTATTTTATCTATTCAGATCGTGTTGAGGTATCCCGATCTGTCGTCCTCGAATCTTCCTTCCATAGATTTGATGTGTCAGCAAGCAAGGACAGTCATGTTGAAAGGATGAAAGAGGAGGTGGTGGTGGAGGTGGTGGAGGAGGAGGAGGAGGAGGAGCAAGAGTTCGATGAAGATGATTTAGCTGACATAGAAGACATTTACGTGCGCACCAAGTTCTTCGAGTCGTGGCTGTGGACTGACATCAGACTGCCCAGCGTACCCAAGTCTGATGGGTAAGAGTTTGACTTAGACTCAGTGAAGAAGTCCCACTTTTATCATGTTCACTGATGAAGTGTTTGTTATTCCAGGCTGGCTGTGTTTTCAGTGGACACGGTTCTTCCTGACAGTATCACTCAGTGGGGGTTTCTGGCCGTCAGTGCCTCGCCTGAGAAGGGTAAAGAGTCCTGATCTCGGCTGAAGATCATCTGTTTGTCTGGGCAGAGCTCCTTTATATGGTTTTAGATCTGCCATAGTGATAGCTGAATAATTACAATGAAAAGATATGAATTATGATCTTTTTTATTAGATTTTAATGAGCCATTTCTGCACATGAATTTGGAATATATTAATAATTAATATTTCGCTTTTAATACTACAAGACAAGCATTTCTGCATATGAATTATGGATATATTATTAATAATAATGATTATTATCATTTAGCTTTTAATGCTACATAACATATCAAGCGTTTTTGCATATGAACTATGAATATAATAATGTTTAGCTTTTAATGCTACATGCCAAGCATTTCTGCATACAAATTATGAATATTTAAAAAAGTATTATTTCGCTTTTAATGCTACGTGCCAAGCATTTCTTATTAAGAATTAAAAATATTTTTATTAATAGTTGTTTAGCTTTTAAAGCTACATGTCAAGCATTTCTTCATATGGATATTTTGATAATTATTATTTAGCTTTTAATGCTACAAGTCAAATTAATTAAGGATATTTTATTAATAATTATTTAGGCTTTAATGCTACATGTAAAGCATTTCTGCATGTGAATTATTCATATTTTAATAATTATTTTATCTTTTAATGCTATATGCCAATTTATTATGAGTATTTTATTAATAACTATTTAGCTTTTAATTCTGTCAAACATTTCTGCATATAATTTACAAATATTCTACTAATAGTTATTTAACTTTTAATGCTACATGTCAAATTAATTATGAATTATTTATCAATAATTATTTACGTTTTAATGCTACATGTAACACGTTTACTGTTTAGCTTTTAATGCTACATATCAAGTATTTCATCATGAACTGAGAATATTTTAATAATTATTATTTAGCTTTTCATGCTACATATCAGACATTTCTGAGAATGAATGTGACAATGTCCCTGAGAATGAGATTATTCCTGGTTTGTGAACCTCTCGCAGGTTTCTGTGTAGCTGAACCTTATAACGTGCGAGCGTGGAAGCCGTTCTTCATAGACCTGAGGTTGCCTCACTCAGTGTCCAGAAATGAACATGTGCAAATCAAAGCTGTGGTCCACAACTACAGGAACTCAAAACTGGAGGTTAGATTCACACCACCATCCAACAATCACCACACTCCCACTCTATCGCCTCTGTGACCTGACCTGAACAACCGTCTGTTTGCAGGTAATGGTGATCCTGGATAAGACAGAGGACATGTGTAGTGTGGCATTTAGCGGACCCCACAGACAGCAGGTTTCGGTGCAGGCCAGCTCCTCCAAGCTCATTACATACACTATCATCCCCCTCAAAACGGGAGAGCTCCCCCTACAGGTCACAGCCATTGCGGCCTCCTTCATGGGGGATGATGCAGTGAGGAAGAATCTACGTGTGGTTGTAAGTTACTAAATCCTGCGTAATATTGAACATATTTTATATTTGTTACATGTTCGTACACATTTTTAGTAACTGTCTGGGATATGCTGCTATATCTTGTGTTTTAGGTAGAAGGCATCCAGACAATTAAAGTGAGGAGTTTTGTGTTGAACCCCGTTCAGAAAGGAGACAGTGGTAAGACTGGTTGGAAATCATGAGATTATTCATGATCAATGCAATAACACAATAAAATCACGCTTTTTTAAACATTGTTACAGTAGCAGTTTTACACAATATAAAAGGGTCTTAGAATATCTAGCAAGGATGACATTTAATTGACTGACCAATTAAAGGTGGCATCCAATCACAGTACCATGCTTGAATCCACTGAGCTCTTCAGAACGACACATTTTTTTCACAAATGTTTGGCTAGGTGCTTGATTTTATACACCTGTAGCAATGGGTCTGACTGAAACACCTGAATTTAATAATAAAGAGGTGTGTTCCAAATACTTTTGTCCATATCCACTTTCTTCCTAATGAGCCCTACTGCGTTTTAGATTATGGGAGACACTTTCGGTTTGGGGAAGTTCCACTCAAAAAAGACAGACTGAAACATAATTTCAGATCATAAGGTCTCATAAATGTTTCTAAAGCAGGTAAATACAGTAGTTACTGTTTGTCATTTGTCAGAAATCACTTTGAAATATTATCACTCAATGTTCGATGGCTGAAGGGTGAGTAGAATAATGCCATCTCATTGTACCCAGTTTTTGCGTTCATAGAGCAAACCTTTCACTGATTGTTTCCAGTTTAACGGAATTGACTCCCATAATTTGTGCGTAAAAATAAAAATGATATATATATATATATATATATGTGTGTGTGTGTGATATATACATTGTATAATTATCTATAACTCAAAAGATTTCTTTATAATATCACGCTTCAGTTTTTAAGTTTTACACAGTTTAAATGGGTCTTGATGCATGAAAAGTATACGTTATTTTATTAAAATGTATATGTTCATTTCAATTTATTCATTATATGATTTCATTTATATATTTTTGTTATAATAAATTATTAAATATTTCCTTCGTCTCAGCTGGGAGACAGATGATAGCGGTGGAGAAGATGCAGCTGGACGCCGTTGTACCAAAATCTCTGCCGGAGACATTTGTCAATGTCAGAGGTTTGGCATTTTATTAAGCAATATTCATGATATTATGAAATGGTATTAACACTCAATTACATCATGGACATTTATGTGAATGAATTAAACTGGGAAATTCTTGACCCAGTTTTGTACTGATCTGTATGTGTTTTTTTTCAGGTGATTTGCTGGCAGATAGCATTGATAACTCCATTCAGGATGACTCGCTGGCATCACTGATCCGCATGCCCGGCGGGTGTGTGGAGCAGAACCTGGCCACCATCACACTGCCCCTCATTGCAGCCCATTACTTGGACCGCAGTGCAAAATGGGACGTTGTGGGAGTAAGTCGCAGAGAAGAGGCCATCAAATACATTCAAAGAGGTGCAATGAGAGACAAACAGGGATGAACTGCATTCTTTCAGATATGATTAAGATCAATTATTTATATTCTGTTATTTTTTTATTTATAGGTTACGAAAATCAACTTAATTATCGGAAAACGGATGACTCGTACCCTCCCTACGCCAAAGAAGGCGCAAGCACATGGTATTCATGCTAGCACTAAACTATAGCACTATATTGAACGTTTCCTTGTACAGTTAATGTGACTTTGTTATGTCCGTCTCAGGGTCACTGCATATGTGGTAAAGGTGTTCTCCATGGCACACTCGTTTATCAGTGTCAGTGAGAAGCATCTGTGTGGCCCTCTGCTGTACCTTCTCAAGAATAAACAGCGTCCAGATGGATCCTTTCAGGAGAACAATCCTGTCTACGACACCAGTATGACGGTGAGAATTTATAACTGTGATTGCACTAGTTTCATGATCATCTATAAAAGGCGGCCACTGTCATCTGAATGCTTTCTCACAGTACTAGCTTACACATGTTTTGTGATGCAGGGAGGCCTGCGGGGCTCTGAATCCAGAGTGTCTCTGACTGCATTCGTGCTCATTGCTTTGGCAGAGGCACAAAATGCTGTTACCTGCCAAGAGCCAGGCCTTGACATACAGGTAACCTCACTCTTTAACATGGATAAAAACATCTGAATTAAACAGTAGTTAAATTACATTATTGAAACAATAGCTGAATTAAACAGAAAAATATCTAAATTTCATAATTAGTAAAAAAAAGCTCAATTAAATTATACAATAAAAATAATTAATACAATAGCCAGATTAAATACTTACAACAATAGCTGAATTAAATAATTAGAAAAATATCAAAATTGAACAATTAGTGTAATTAGTACAAAAGCTAGATTAAATTATACAATCATAATAATTAATACAATAGCTGAATTAAATAATTTAATTTAATTAAACAATTAAGTAAAAAATATTAAATAACATTGTACAAAAATGATAATACAATGAAGTTAAGAATATTTGGACATTTTCAGGAAAATATTTGCCATCTTCATACAGATTTTACAAAAAAAAAAAAGTATGCCATTAAATGTACACTCCCCTCAATTCTGAAGGGATCAGAAAACAGAAACAGTGACCGCCCACTTATTCAGCATCTTGAGTTCCTGAAGTACACTGAAGTAGTATTTAAGTATATATATACAAATAAACGAATATAAATATAAGTAAATAGACAAAGGTACAACACTGATTCATGTTGTACTTCCGGGCAAACCAGAAAACTGAAATTGAATATTCAATTATGCTAATTGTATTTTCTACGTTCGATCATTGCAGGACGAGTCCAGGAAAGCAGCGATTTATATAAGAGAGCATTTCCCCCGGCTGTCGAGGCCGTACACAGCGGCTATAGCATGCTACGCCTTAGCAGTCTCCAACCACGGCTGCATGAAGAGCATGTTGCTAAAATTAGCCTCACCTGGTACATAGCTTTTGAAAACAAAAATATAAAATATGTTGCTTTGTGTGGGCTTGTCTTTCTCATCTTTCTTTATTTTCTGTCTACAGATCGTACCCACTGGCCTGACTCTGACAATTATTTCTTCACACTGGAAGCTACAGGCTACGCATTGTTAGCGCTTATCAAAAGTGGCCACATGGAAGAAGCAGCCGCCCCCTTTCAATGGCTGAGCGAGAAGCGTGGCATTGGGGGAGGGTACGGCTCTACTCAGGTAAAAACCATGTGTAAACCTTTACTTATTGTCTTACATTTGTATTTAAGGTACATGGTTATTCATATAATGACTGTTTTTCTCCCATCAGTCTACTATGGTAGTGCTACAGGCCCTGTCTGAGTACCTCGTGAAGAGCCCTCCTCCTACTGACCTCAATTTATTGGTGCAGCTCAGTGTTCCCGGTCGCAGTGACGTACGCTGGACCTTCAATCCAGAAGTTGCTTACGTGGCCCGATCTTCACGGGTGCGATAGTATATCTTTCAAACTCTCCTTTACAGTTTCATTCAAAATGTTTATTGGCAAAATGTACAGCCTTTCAGCTGTTTGCAATGGACAAATCAAACAAAAGTAATTATAGCTCAACACAACAAATGTTGTGTGGTTCCCCCAAATTCAACTGAAAATGCAACTTTTAATGACTTCTGCAGTCTAAAAATTATTCAACCCCTTCATGGCACGCATGTTTAGTACTTAGTAGAACACCCTTTTGCTGTTATGACCTGCTGCAAATGAGGCAGCATTTCTGAGGAATCTTAGCCCATTCCTCATGAGCAACGGCCTCCAGTTCAGTGATATTCTTGGGTTTGCGTGTTGCTAGCCTTCTTCAAATCCCACCAGAGATTTTCTATGGGGTAATCTATGGGGTTCAAGAAAGGTTTCCAGTGCCAGAGGATACAAAGCAGCCGCAGAGCACCACCATGCTTAACTGTAGGCAGAGTGTTCTTTTAAGCATATGCTTCATTCTTCTTCCTCCAGACATACCGCTGATTCAGAAAGCCGTAAATTTTGTCTCATCGCTCCACAGAACAGAACCTCAGAACCTCTGTGGGTTATTTATATGCTTTTGAGCAAATTGGAGCCAACTTTTCTTGTGATTTTGGGTCAGTAGTGGTGTAGGTCTTGGAGTTCTGGCATGGAAACTGCATGCGTTTATTACTTGCCTTGCTGTGCAAGCTGAAACCTCAGTGCCTGTTGCCACCAAGTCTTGCTGCAGGTCTTTTGCAGTCTCTCGAGGGTTTTTCTGAACCTGCCTTCCCAGAAATCTGGTTGCAGCGGTTGATAGCTTCCTTTTTCTGCCCCGTCCAAGACAGTGTAACCACTGTTCCTTTAACTTTGAACTTGCGAACTATGCTTCCAACTGTGTCACTAGAAACATTTCGTGCCTTCGCAACCTTTTTGTATCCTGTTTGTGAAGGGCGACGATATCTTCTCAACTTTTTGGACCATTCTTTTGATTTCGAACATGCAGTCAAACGTGACACTCAACAAACCTAGCCAGTTCAGATATTTCATGTGTTCTAGCTCAAGCACACCTGGTCCAACTAATGAAGCCCTTGATTAGTTGCATCAGGTGTGCTTGAGACAACAACTGTTTTGCAGATTTGTGCTGTTGTGAGGGATTCTATTCAGGGGTTGAATAATTTAGAGACTGTAGAAGTCACTAAAAGTGTCATTTTCAGTTGAATTTGGGGAAACCACTTGAAACATTTGTGTTGAGCTATTTAAATTTTGTTTGATTTTTTCATTGCAAACAGCTGATAGTCTGTAAATTTTGCCAATAATCTTGATTTGCAGTGGGGGTTGTATACTGTATGTTTTTGTAAATATATATGGTGTTATTATATGCACAAATATATCAGCTAGCACAGATTCCCTTCACTCTCCCACAAACATACAGTGCTCTCCCTGTCCCCTGGTTCCCCCGACAAAAACCCAATAGGATTTTTCCATTGGCTTTTGGATTATCGCAGAAAAAAAGCTTGGTGACCAGCAAGCATTTATGTTTCTCACATGTTTAGTTCATCAAGATAAATGAAAAAAGATATGAATTTTGAAGCCTAAATCCAGTTGGCAGAAGTTAAAAGCTAAACGTAGGCTATATTAAAAGAACTACACCAGGGTTGCATGACTTCAACTTCTCCTACACAAAGGCCCTGTACAATAACTACGTTACTCACCTTCATTATCTCTTGCAGGTACCTCTTGACCAGGAATTTACAGTGGTGGCTTCTGGGAAGGGCAAGGGAATTTTGGAGGTGCTAAATGCCCACATCTACACCAAAGTATTGAATTATTAAAATAAAACCAAGACGTAATTTAGTCACAATCTTTTCTCTGTTGCATTTTATGTGTCTCAGGTAGTGACTGTGTACCACCAGCTTCCTGATGTGTACGAGAACAGTACGTGTAACGGCTTTCAGCTGGACGTCTCCATCGCTGAGACCAATGGTATGTTCTCTAATCAGTTTATATGGAAAAATAAAAATAATTGCAATGTTTTATCTCAAAATTCTGACAATTTTTACATTTCTCATATCTGTGAGATATAAATGCGCAACTGTGAGTTCTAAAGTCAGAATTGTGTGTGGGGGGAAGTCACAATTGAGCTGAATTTTTTGTTCTGAGATAAAAAGTCTAAATTAATTATGCATAATTAATTGTATTACTATATTAAGTACATGTAGTGACGTGCATTAATGCTGTCATCACGTGCTATCGGAAATTTCCATCTTCCCACTTCTTAAGTTGTATTTACAAGCTCGTCGCGTCGGAAAGAACAGGAATCATGGAGGACACCAGGTTTATTCTTGCCTATTTATTGGAAATTGTTTATTAAAGCCAAAATTATATTTAGCGTCCCATTTATTGACAACCATAAACATCCACTGCACTATCTATAGTCAGCTTGCTTGCAATTCTGAAATTTTGGTAAAATACAGGCTATTTTGCTGTGTATAAAACATCAGTATGCTTCAAATAATTATTCATATATGTAAATATGCACTACTTTTTACTTTTAAGTTTATGAAACTTGGGTATCAAAATAATCGCCAAGCTTCCCAGTGGTAAATACGACTTGAGAGTGCGCTCATGTCCAATTTTTAACTTGGAAACTCGTATTTACGATAATTCTGATTAGCATGTGAAGGCAGCATAAGAATACTAAAATAAAGTGTTACCTGGCATTATATCAGTTAATGAAATATTTGTTTACTGTGCAAATATACATTAAATCTGTAAAACGGTAAACGGTTTTTTTTTAACGGTAAAGTTCTGCTAACCAGAGCTAACTTGTTTTTTTTTTTACACTGTACACATATAGCAGACAAGTTTTAATTAAGATGCTCTCTGGTCCATTTTAGAAAAAACCCCACCGGATGTAGAAAAGTCCTACAGACTCAATATCCACGTGAGGTGAGCGCTTGTATGCAGTTTGATATCTTATATTTTGCTAGGACATATTATTGTGGTTCCCACAATTCTCTGCTTTGCACCCCCAAAGGGCTCTGGAGGGACGCCAAGTGAGGATGGTTATTCTGGACATCAGCCTGCCCACTGGCTTTGAGCCTGAAAACTCAGATTTAGAGTTGGTAAGACCAAACTCGTGACATAATGTGGCATTACATTAGCGATAACAGCTAATCATGTAGCTAGCTGTGTTGTAGCCTACCAAGACAACATTTGGAGACATGAAAGCTCTAACTTTGATCAAATTTGGCAGGATTACATGTATCTATCATGGAGAATGCAATCCCATAATGCATTGCGACAAGCTACATCCAAGATGGTTAAAAAAATTATGAAAATAAATTGATGTTGATTAAAAATATCATGATTTTTTTCATTCAACACACCAGTGGGCTTTTCTACCCAATATTTGTGTGTGCTTTGTATTTTTATGCCAAGAGTATTGTGTTTTTAGCTTAGCAACATGCTAACGCTTAACTCTATTGGAATCAATTGTGAGTTGAGTCTATTTGTGTTGCACGCAGTTTCTGACTATGAGGAGCGCTTCAAATCTGTCCCCTTGACAGTTAGGATGCTAACTATGTAGGCAGCTACCTACATAGAATGTATGCAGGAAGGCAAATCATTAGGTTATAGAAGTGATAATGTCAGGATTTATTTTTTATTTTTTTTAGCTTAAAAATTCAGTAGACCGCTACATTAACAACTTCCAAGTGGTGGACAACCTGAGTGACAGAGGATCCCTCATAATTCACTTGTTTAAGGTAACCCAACAACCACCCTTACAGTTCATACTTGTTTACTATGATGTAAATGAAGGCTACATTGAATATTTGTCTTTGTATGAATGACCCGGACAGGTGTCCAGTACTGAGACAGACATGATCTCATTCAGGCTGCATCAGAAATTTAAAGTGGGGCTCCTTCAGCCCTCCACTGTCACAGTTTACCAGTACTACAACAAAGGTTCGTACACACAAAGGTTTGTGAAGTTATACTTCTGATCTACACCGTTAAAGGCAAAGCCAGCAATGCAAGTTTGAGAGGTGGCGCCCCGTCAAATCTCGTGAGAATCACGACTTGCTTTACAGCACGACGTCACATACATCAACAACATACGAAGCAGCCTCTATGGAAGACACTAGCACACATTTCAGACGTGAATCATGGCAGAGTTGACGAAGAAAGCGCGGTCAGAAGAGTGCAGAGACAGCTCTGCCTGAGTGGTATTTATGACAGTAACGTTAAATACAAGTACTCCACAGCGACTCTAGGGGTCGCTGTTTGACAAAAAACGGAAACTGCATAGTGTGCCTTTAAGTATTAAACTTGGCCACTGAACTCATCTCACATTGTTTCTGCTACTGGCATGAATAACTCAAACGCCTTGCTATTCACACAGAATGCATTTTAGCAAGAATGAAGAAAAAACAATTGTCTATAACAAAGTTTTTGTTAAAAGTTGAGCTTCTTTTAACTTGAGCACCACATTTGGTTACACTTTATTTTAAGGTGGTGTAGTTACATTGTACTTACTCATATACGTACTGAGTAATATTAATTAACTACATGTACAGTACTTATAGAGCTCCATCTTAACTTTGACAAAAAAATAAATTCCCGCACAAGACGTGAAAAATTGATTATTAAGAATTCGTTATGACTTATTAGGAAACTAACGGTGTGATCGTGATTATGATCTTTGCTCTGTCAGATAAGCGTTGTAGCAGATTCTACTCTCCTCCTGAAGACCAACAGCAGCTCGATCAGATCTGCAAAGACGACGTGTGCCGCTGCTCACAGGGTCAGTTCAGCAGGACTATCTTTATGTTTTCAATCAACTTTTCAACTTTAACCAGTTTTAAAACTTCCTTTCATAGGTGACTGTTGTGTAGTGAAAGAAGACTCTTTTGGGAAAGACAGGAAGGATGTTGTGTGCAATGGATTACATCATGGTAAAAGTTTCTTTTTGGGGGGGAACACGTCGTGATGTCACCATCTTCTCACCGTCTTTTCTTCAGCCTACAGGGTCAAACTGATCAGCGCCAGCCAGAGTCACTATGACCAGTACGAGATGGAGATCGTGCAAGTTATCAAAGAGGGTACGTCTACTACACTCTTAAAGAGGACCTATTCAAAATCTTGATTTTAAGAACATTTTAAGAACCCTTTTCCACTATAACGGAAAGTTTCCATGGATGTTAAAGGTTGTTCACGGAATCACAGATGCCAATAAAGAACCGTTATTTTTAAGAGTGTAGAGTCTTATCTAACCTGCCTCATGTACCTCCATACATGTCTGTTTGTGTAGGGACAGAAGAAGGTCTGATCGAGAAGGAAAGACGAATGTTCCTCTCTCATGCGAGCTGTAGGACGGGGCTTGGTTTGAGAGAGGGTCAGGACTATCTGATCATTGGGCCGATCGCTGATGTTTGGCAAGCAGGGAGCACGTCCAACAGGTGAGTAGCGTATTAGCACTGGAAATGTACATGTTAGGGTCTGTATTTGACTATTCGCTCACGGTTTCCCTCTCAGGTATGTGTATACGCTGGGTAAAGACACGTGGGTCGAGCGCTGGCCGGCTGAGTCTGAATGCGGTGCTGGATCTCCTCTGCAGGAGAAATGCGACAAGCTGAAGAGCTTCGCAACGGCACTGACAGAAAGTGGCTGTCAGTCTTGAGACAAATGCCATTCTTTAAATATACTGATGAATTTTGTCATGTTTATTGGGGTTTTTTTTGTCCACAGAACAAAAAAATCTGTTATTGCCAGTAAATTTCTCAATTAATTACAAAGAAACTGCAAGTAGACATAGACTGAAATAGTATTTTATATACTCCAATAATCAACAATCTTTGTTTTGTTTACAACCTCGAAAATGCATGTGTGTAAAAAAAAACCACTACCAAAAAAATAATCAATAATCAATGCTTAATCTGTACCAGAATGTTAACACACAAAAAACGAATACCGTGATGTCATATTATACTGTATATTATTGATAAAAGTGTTACAGAACTGTGCTGTTATGTTGAACGTTTTATTTATTTATTTAGAAACACTATAATATGCGCCTATAGACTGAACATGTAATACTGTACATAATGTCACCGTTTTCACAAATTCATGTTTTTGTAGTTTAATCTGAGACAATAAAGTTACTGTTTTTAAAAACTTGCACTTTGAAACCAATTTTAAAAAGTCTGCGTTTTCAGGCACCCAAAACGCCATCGTCGTGTAAAAGAATGGCGAAAACACATAAAAAGTCTTCTGTTTTCAGTTGAAAATGTTGTCGTGTTAACGGCCCCTAAATTAAAACAAAGGAACAAATTAGGGGCTGTTTTCACTGTTACGTGTTCAGTCTAGGCGCATAAGGTTTCTTTACAAAGTGACATCGCCATCTACTGGCCTGACAGCATAATGCAGCGTTTTTGCGTCGTTTTCGCGGATCCGTGTGATCGGGTTGTTTTGACTACGTTGTCATCTACACGAAAAACGCAAGGGAAAATCTTTTCCGTTTTTTGTACATCATTGTTGTGTAAACTTACCCTTAGGCCCTGTTTACACGAGAACGCTTGCGGGTGAAAACGTAACAATATTTTATCAGATGTGCCTTTTGTTTTGACGGCGACTGCGTTTTTGGTGTTTAAAAACGCAAAAAAAGTGAAACCACCCTCCAGAGTGGAAATCTTAAAAACGCTCCACCGCCACATTCCCGTCTAAAGGCCCTTGCACACTGAGTCCGAAATTATCGCATGCGTTTTTTCATGCTTTCGTGATTCGGTGGTTCTGAATTGTCAAAACACCATTCAAAATGCTTGCTACCGATGCGAAAAACGCAGAAATTCGAACCTGATTCGATTTTTTTTTTGACGGACGAAAGTTTCGGAGGCAGTGTGCAAGCGTGATTGACATAACGTGAGGTCGTATTTATTTTTTAACGTGCGAAAATTTCGGATGCGAATTTCGGACTCGGTGCAATGGCCTTAAAGGGTAAAAACGCAAAAGTCTGATTTTGCGCTACTAGGGAGAGAAGTAGAAGGAAGGTTGTACGCAGACGCGCGGACTTGTGGTGTTGTTGTGTGGCAGTGCTTCACATTGCCACCTAGCCGCCTGGAGTGTATACTACAATCGAATTTCACACACTTTTGTGTCACCATATGCACGCAGATTTCCCCCCCCATAACGCAACGCCACTTTTGCGTTTTTTCTTCAGATCGTTTCCGTGTAAACATAGCTTTAGTCAACGTGGCCACAATTGAACTTAAAGGGATAGTTCACCCAAAAATGAAAATTAGCTTAAAACAATGATTTAGGAAAACGTTTCCACAATTTAGGGAATGAATTAGTAGCCTATGGTGTGGCAATGATTTAACTAAAACAATGGAATGACTTCATAAAACGTGGCCATAAATAAGTTATTGGAACAAATTCTCAATATGTGGCCCCAGTATCTATTTTTGCGGTGCTCCATAATATGCTGATAGCATGTTTGATCTGGCATTACAACAAATGTCTAAATCATGCAGTCTAGTCCATCACCACCAGAGGGTGCAATTTAACAAGTATTAGCTGACATATGCAAGCGAGATCCTTTCCAGTTATATTGTTAAAAGAGTCAGACATCACTATTTAAAAATAAAACACTTAATTGGTTTATGGTGTAATTAATTTTAAATAACATTTTCGAAGACATGTTCAAGAGCTTTCATATTCACACGCGCAGTCATAAGAGATTGTGTGTGAGTGTGTGAAAGACCCTGAGAGCTTAATATCTAGTCATAACACAGAGGAAGAAAGAAACAATGCCCTCCCCGCCAGCTCAAACTGAAGGGCACTGCGAGAGAGGCCTCCTGTTTAGATCGTCTGCTCTGTTTTATTATATTTACAGTAACAGTATGTCCTCATTCACCAGCTCAACCTGCTGCGGTGCCATTAAAAAGCACCAGCCATTACAAACCAGGCAAGAAGCCAAAGGGACAATTACTGCCAGCATTACACACACACACACACACACACACACACACATTCCCCTTCCTTCTCTGGCTCGTCTCATGCGCCCCTTCATCTCCACTCACCTGCCAGCTTTTTTAAAGTACCAACAGGTGTGCAGTTCAAAGATAACCTGTGCGGTTAAGCCAAACCCGGTTTATCTAAGATAAACCATGACTGAGCAATGCATGACCGTACTGATAAAAAAGAAAAAAGATTTATGTAAAAATATTAGTGTTGTTTTTTTTGTGTGTGGAGAGAGTGTTTCTCATTACATATAGGAATGGTTCTTGGTATTAAAAATCAAACCAGAGATTTACCGTCTTTCACCCACATCTATAACATGATCAGCATTTACCTTTAGAATCCCTCCACTCTTCTTCAGAGTGATGGAGAGACACTTAATAGTATTTTCCTAGTATTGTAACAGGCTCTGTAAGCCATTCCATCTGACACTCACAAGCACAGGCATGCACTCTCAGCGCTCACACTCGACATAAACACACTCATACCATCATTACTGCACTTAACCTGCTGTGGATTCTCTGATCTTTGAGATCTGAGAGGTACGTACATGCGTATGGTCCACAGCTACTCATACACCAAAATCTCACCAGATACACTTTAACATCAAAAGAAAGTGAACTATACACACACATACAGTATACTGTGTATATATGAATCTTGACATCGTCATCCTGGAATATGGCCATGATGTTTCTTCCTACATGGTTGTTTAAGAAATGAAAAGCTACACACTCCATCAATTAGGGTTAGAAGAACTGTTGCCAAACATATAACATGAAAGAAACATAATAATCACTGCAATAATGATCCAATCATTTAAATCCAATAAAAAAAAAATGTGTATAGTTTTTTATCTTTATTCATAATCCTTTATATTTTATAACAAATTATATTAATCGTTCAGTACTCATGCAAAATTTGAGTAGGCTTATATCTTGGTATTTAATCAAAATGGATAATTTTTTTTTTTATTATATGTATCATATCTTTTTATATTTATATTCTAAAAAATATATATTTTTCAGCCATTTGACAATATTTGAGTGAGCCTACATTCTTTCTATTTCTTTCTATTTTACAGTATATATTTTTAACACTTCTTTAGGCCTAATTTGATACTTTATATATTGAAAAAATTATATTCTTGTCACAAACTTTTGTGATATTTGAGTAGACCTACATCCCAGTTTTTAATCAAAATGGCATAAAGGAGATAAAAAACCTAAAATAAAAGTTAAAAATAAAACACGATTTGTATGTTCCAATACAACATAATATAGTAGTACTATACATAAGTAACTACATACAGTGCTATGCATAAGTTTAGACACCCATGCTAAAGTTGACTAAAAAGAGGAATAAAAAATCATCTTTTGGAAATTGAACTTAATGCCTTAATTTAAAAAATTAGGAAAAATCCAACCTTTAAGGACACCAATTTTCTTTGTGAATGAATAATGTATCGTAAATAAATAAATGTTCTTCCTTAAAATACAGGGTGCATAAGTTTGGACACCCCTATGTTAAATTCCCATAGAGGCAGGCAGATTTTTATTTTTAAGTATTTTTATTTATTTATTTTTTTAGGATACTATGCATCCTGATAAAGTTCCCTTGGCCTTTGGAATTAAAATAGCCCCACATCATCACATAGCCTTCACCATACCTAATGATTTTTTATTCCTCTTTTTAGTCAACTTTAGCATGGGTGTCTAAACTTATGCATAGCACTGTAAGTAGTAATAAATATTTTTATTTAATACTATCATTTTCTACACTGTAAAAAATGTTACTGCTATTTACTTAAAAAAATTATGGTAACAATATTACACATAATATTTTTGAGTAGTTAAAGCTTGATTTCATTCATGGAATCTACCTGAATAAATCATGTAAAACGCCCTAATTTATTTAGTCTATGACACACAATTTTTTTGTGAAAATGTGCTTTTTTATTTTAAGTATTTTTTATTCTCAAAATTGTGTGAAGTTAAGTGAATGGATATGACCTGTTTATATTTAACTTTGAGATATATTGTTTTATAAAATGACCGTATACTGCTAGAACAGCACAGAATCAAACTTGTTACTGCACTATCATTAGCAGAGTTATTGCTACATGTATATAACAATATGCTTCATAATATTAAATAAATGCAGTTATTCACAACCTAACCATAAGCCCTACTCTTCTGCACAATGGTAACGATCAAAACTTTAACATAATAGAAACTCTTTCAAATGTCAAACATACCTGAACATTAAACATTAACAGATGTTTCCCTTTACTCAAAAACACATGAAATAACACTTAATTTCAAGATTTACTCTCCATTTCCAGCCATGTGCAAAGCATGCTGGGAACAAACAATGGTGTCTCTAAATAAAACCGCATAAATGAGCTAATTCTCTTAAAATAAATAGGTAGCCCATTTTCCTTAATTTTATGAGGTTTATCAGTTCCTCAATTCAAGCCTTAAAATTGTGTATGTTTCCTTAAAAAAAATAGGAAAATGCATCTCTTGGTGTTATTAGTGAAATTTTCTCAATATTTTCAATAAAACCCTAACCACAATTTTCTTAATAAAATATACATAATATTTTTAATGATCACCTCAATTTTTTTAATGAAAATTACAAGACTCATGATTCATTTTTTACAGTGTATGAACATTTCTGAACGGTGGATTCAATGATGCATCAGCGTATTGAACAGATTCATTGAAATGGACAGATATGCTATGAAAAGTGTTTTTCTGAATGCCAAATATCTAAATGCTCACATAGGCCTACTATTCTTCTAATGAAAACATCATGGAAAAAATGTATTAAAATATAATCATCAACATAAGATATGATATTTCAGAAATCATCAATAAATCACCCACCCCCGCTGTGAGAAAGATGATTTTCCTGCATATTCTCATCAGTGCACCTGTCTTTAGAATGCAATGTTTGCACTGCCATCATAACTACTTCTTTTTCACACATGCTCACTGTATTTTTAAACAGTCTCATGAAAGCTTGGGATAGGCAGCGAGGCCTTTTTGATCTATTATTGTGGCTTCAAATGAAGCAACTCAAAAAGCCCACCTGCGCAGGTGTGTGTGGGCATGTGCGTGTGTTTGTGTGTGTATTTAAGTGCTGAAAAGCACTCCGTCATCATCTGACCGCGAGTACCTTTTCCTTTGGGCCCCACGTGCTGCGTTTGTGAAACGCTACTAATAAGATGAATCACTCCCTAATGAGGGGTTTTCTCTGCACTGATGATGTCACCTATAGCGGTAGCTCCCTCTCTCTCCCACACACACACGTTAAATCTAAAGCGAGAACAATACTGTCCTTTCCCGCCAATAGCTGCATATTAAAGCCGAGGGAAGACTGCAAGCATTGTGTGGTCGGACAAAAATGACCTCATTCTTCCAGTGTGTAACACTGCACTTCACGCCTTCCTCTTTCCTCTCTGTAAGACACTGCGGATAAGCGATACAACTCAGACAATGCTATTCGCAAAGCCCCTGTGCATGTGACCGCATTGCTAATTGGACTAATCTTGCGTGTAAAAAAAAAGCAGCCTACAACAACCCAGACAGATCATGAATTTCGTCATTGCATTGCACTGGTGTGTACTGTATGGTTTATTCTTTCTTTGTGGGGTGGTGTGGCGCAATGGATAAGACACATGCCTTTGGTGTGAGAGACCCGGGTTCGAATCCACTGTGAGACACCAATGTGTCCCTGAGCAAGACACTTAATCCCTAGTTGCTCCAGAGGCGTGCGACCTCTGACATATATAGCAATTGTAAGTCGCTTTGGATAAAAGCGTCAGCTAAATGAATAAATGTAAATGTAAATGTGAACAATGTCATTCATCCTAATGAGAGCATGAAGAAGGCGTGGCTTAAAAACAGACGTGAAAGATCAAATGCGGGCTTGTCAGTCAATTAATTGAGGAAATGAATTATGCGAGATGGAATCTTGTGTTCTGTCACACAAAAGGAGAATTTTCAAAAATGATTATCAATAAATATTGTTTTGTTTATAAAATGTTTGATTCTTTTTTTGTATTACCTTAGATATTTAGACTTTTATTTTTAATACGAAACATTTTTATTTCAAATAAATGCTGTTCTTTCTATTAATCAAAGAATCCTGAAAAAAGTATCATCGTTTTCACAAAAATATTAAGCAGCACAACTGTCTTCAACATTGATAATAATAATGCGAAATGTTTCTTGAGCAGCAAATCATCATATTAGAATGATTTCTGAAGGATCATGTGACACTGAAGACTGGAGTAATCATGCTGAAAATTCAGCTTTGCCATCAGAGGAATAAATTATATCCAAAAATATAATAAAATAGAAAACAGTTCTTTGACATTGCAATATTATGTAAGAATATTAATGTTTTTACTGTATTTTGATCAAACAAATGAACATTGGTGAACAAGACCAATCTCAAAAGCATTTAAAAATCCTATTATTATCTCATAATTTGGCAGTAGTTATATTAGGCTGCTGTCACTTTAAGACCTGACACACAGATCCATTATACTGTTACACATGCGTTTTCTTTCTCAACTGTTTACGTTCACTTAAAACATAACTGACTGTGTTTACGTGAATACTCGCCAAGACCAGCATTTTGACATTATTTTGTGTGTATTTAACCGTACACACAAAATACGTTTTTTTTTTGTGCAATAAGCAGCGAAAAAGAACTCAATTTAGTACTGAGAGGCAGCTTTATGTGCGCGTACTTTGGGTTTGAGCACAAAATCTGTGGGAATGAGTAACATTATGCACAATACGTGCAATCCCATGGTGCAATTCAAGCCCTGTAACAGGAACAATATTCATACGGAACAAATTAAATGAGTGAATGGAGGCGGGTTTGTGTGTCAACTCACTATTGGAGAGATCATGAGAGAGAGAAAGCACAGCTGGTATTGTGTATCTATTCTGCGGAAAATGAGTATTGGAAGCGTTTCAGATATTTCAGTATCGATATGTATTGAGATTTTTTATAACACTACATTGAACTTAGTTTAAGTTTTCAGATGCCTTTTAAAAAGACTACAACTGAAAATGTATTATATATAAAATTCAACCCACCACAGTGTCTAGTAGGAATGTTTGCGTTACACTGCTGAATTCACCCGCATTTGGTGGGTGCTAATGTCAAGCCCTGTGTATATTATGCAATTTGATATCTCCAAATGTTGCTACCAACAACCTCTTGGACAACAATCAGTCTGGTTTCAAAAGCGGACACTCAACTGAGACTGCCCTGCTCTCAGTAATTGAAGCTCTGAGACTGGCAAGAGCAGCTTCCAAATCCTCAGTTCTCATCCTGCTGGATTTGTCTGCTGCCTTTGACACAGTTAACCACCAGATCCTCCGTTCAATCCTAAAGATGAAGGGCATCTCAGGAACCGCACTCCAATGGTTCAAGTCTTACCTCTCAGGTAGGTCCTTTAGCAAATCGTGGAGGGGTGAGGTGTCTAAGACCCAACATCTAGCTACTGGAGTGCCTCAGGGCTCAGTGCTTGGACCTCTTCTCTTTTCCATCTACATGACATCACTAGGATCTGTGATTCAGAAACATGGCTTTTCCTATCACTGCTACGCTGATGACACATAACTCTACCTCTCATTCCAGCCTGATGATCCGACGGTAGCTTCAACTAAACCTTGCAAAGACAGAGCTACTTGTGGTCCTGGCCAACCCAACACTTCATCACAACTTCACCATTCAGCTAGGCTCGTCATCCATAACTCCACCAAGCTCAGCCAGGAACCTTGGAGTGGTAATTGATGATCAATTGAACTTCACAGACCATATTGCTAGAACTGCCCAGTCATGTAGATTTGCCTTGTACAACATTAGGAGGATCAGGCCCTTCCTATCAGAGTATGCTATCACAACTCCTTGTCCAGGCACTAGTTCTATCCTGTTCTAGACTGGACTATTGCAATGCTCTCCTGGCTGGTCTTCCAGCTTGCACGGTCAAACCTCTGCAACTGATCCAGAATGCTGCAGTCAGAGTGGTCTTTAACGAGCCGAAGAGAGCACATGTCACTCCTCTCCTCACAAAATTGCATTGGTTGCAAGTTGTCGCTCGCATCAAATTCAAGTCACTGACGTTTGCCTACAGAACAACCACTGGCTCTGCTCCCTTTTACTTAAACTCATTACTTCATACTTATGTGCCATCCAGAAACTTGCGCTCTGCAAGCGAACGACGTCTTGTGGTGCCATCTCAAATAGGCACAAAATCTCTTTCTCTGACCTTTACCTTGACTGTTCCCTGCTGGTGGAATGATCTGCCTAACTCAACCAGAGCTGCTGAGTCCATAGCCACTTTCAAGAAACGGATGAATACGCTTCTTTTTCGACAGCACTCGATCCAGTAATACTAACACTTTCTCTTCTATTCTATTATAAAAAATAAATAAAAATACTGCGTTAGATTAAACTGAGAGGGGTCATAGCACTTGCATATTGTTGTCCTACTGTTTGTTTAACTGCTTGCTTCTATTGTTCTCATTTGTAAGTCGCTTTGGATAAAAGCGATTTGCTAAATAAATACATGTAAATGTAATATAAATATTTTATTATTTTATTTAAAATTTTAAATAACAGTCCCTAGTGAGTGTAAGCTTTAAATATATGGAAAAGAGCAGCATGGACATTCTTGAAAATATCTCTTTTTGTGTTCCACAGAAGAAAGTAGCATTTGAAATTAGTGCATGATCACAGAGTTTCTCTTTAAACAAAGCTCTAAATATAGATGAGAAGAATGAACAAGTGTTTCCTCTGAGTCTTTTGCAGGTGCTTGTTATATTGCTGCCGCTGATCTCACACACCAGATGCTTACTGACCCATCCATCAACACTGAGTCCTGTTTACCCAAATACCTTCATCACTGTCACTCAGAGGAAGAGGGGAGAGGAAGGAGAGAGGAAGATGTGGGCCACTCAGCAGTGTTCGGCACATCTGCTCAGTGATAAACAGAACAATGCCACGGTGACCACTAATCTTACACACAAGATCAAGGACACGGGGGAAAAAAATTACAACAGCAGACAGAAAGCAGGGGGAAGCAATGAAAGAAAGAGCCTTTTGTTTTAGTATAGAAGAAGATGACTAGTGCAGGAGATAAGGAATCAAAATGGAAACCAGGAAAGCACTTATCTATTTCCATGCTTTGGCTTTATCTATAAAACTCAGATATGAAAGATCGTTCAGATCTGGGGTCTGATGTATAAAGTTGCATAAGCACAAATTGGGTGTTGTAAAGTGCATTTCAGGATTTATAGGCTACATTGTCTTGTAGGCTAACGTTAAACACGTTAAAATGAGGTTATGCATAGTAAAACTAGGCGTCGTAAGTTCCAAATATGGTTATTTTGGGGAGGAGGTGCTTTTAGAATGAAATCAACAAAAAAAAAAATGTATACATGAGGTCCTTTATGAGGTTAAAAAGACCTTCCTTAAAACTACTTTGAAGGAAATATTAGTGGCTCTTAGCCATGCAAAACTAGCCGTTAGCATGCTAAATTACAATTGGTTGGTTTTAGAGTGTTCTAAATAGATTCTATCCTAGAGGTTTCTATGGAAGCTTGAATTCCACCATAGAATGAAAAATAAAAAAAGGTGACTTTTTATCTCACAATTCTAACTTTTTTTCTCACAATTGCGAGTGTACTTCTCGCAATTCTGACTTTACGTGATATAAAGTCGCAATTGCGAGTTATAAAGTCAGAATTGCGTGATATTAAGTGGTAATTGTGTGTTATAAAGTCAGAATTGTGTGATATAAACTCGCAATTGCGAGAAATAAACAAAAAATTCTGACTTTTTCTCAGAATTGCCTGTTTATATTTCGCAATTCTGGCTTTATAACACGCAATTGGAAGATATAAAGTCAGAATTGCATGATATAAAGTCGCAATTGCATGTTATAAAGTCAGAATTGTGAGATATAGCCTAAACTCCCAAAAAAAAAAAAAAAACCTCAGAATTACAAGTTTATTTCTTGCGATTTTGACTATAACACGCAATTGCGACTTTCTATCACGCAATTCTGAGAAATAAAGTCAGATTTGCGAGATGTAAACTCACAGTTGTGAGATAAAAGTCGCAATTATCTTTTAAAATGTTTTATTCTGTGGCAGAAACAAGCTTAGGTATCATTATGAGATGTAGCACAAATTGAGAGTTTTCACCTTTAGGGTAAAGCCCAAAGTATACTATTTTACTCTGTATACTCTGTTTTTTATGCATACTAGGCCAGTCAGGGGACCAGTTCTCCTCTGGCCAGACGAAATAATATTCCAGGCTACATGACAAGTCAGATTGTGGATTGAAATAATTCAGAATATTAAATTCCTTCTGATGCATCATGCCGGCATTTGGTGGGAGGAGGAGTTGTTCAAATCACTAACACTAAGTATGCACCCATAGCAAGCATCACTAATGATTTAACATACTTCAGTCAATAACTGTGCATTTGCAAATGCTGTAAGATAGAGACTTGGCCTTGCACAATGCAGATAAGGTTGTAACACGCTGTTCCTAAGAGTAAGAGCATTCCAAACTGCGATACACACATGTAAGCATGTTCCTGCATGTGTGTCTGATCCTAGATATCAAAACAAAGTTTTATTCTCATGCTGATTACGGCAGGGCTCGTTCTCAAACACGGTAGCTGTGCAACATCATCGGTCTTGACCTCTTCAGCTGCGCTCACACGCAAGCTCCCGTCATCACCGTGCAGATGTTGTTTGACGTATGACAGTAGTGTCTATGAGTAAACTTAAGCATATTCATGCATTATCTGGGATAAGCCTTTGATTGGACACCACCCAAATGCTCCTGCAATGATGCACAATAGGTTTTGGTTGGCAGCCAAACAAGGCTTACACTGAGTATAGGCTTTGATGTCCTCTCTGACCTACCTACTGATGCAGACCAGGGTTGAGGAAGCTCCTTTTGAAACTCCAGCTTGCCAAGCCACAAGAGAGTTCAAGCTAGTTCAAGTTTATGTTGAGCAGGGACTTAATTGGTAAATAGTTTTTTTTTCTCCTTACAATGTAAAAATGTCCTGGTTGTCCATGACTGTGAATAAGGCTACTTGAGATCAGTGTTATTTTCATATTATTTTAATCCTCTGGTGCTTTTCGGTAATTTCAGACCGAAAAAGATTACGTTTAGTTTTGTTGTTGTTGAATTTTTTATTTCATTGGAATGGTACGAAACTTTGTAAAGGTTTTCGCACTTGCTGTGCGAACACACTTGAAATTGTTCACACTTGTATTGTTCGTTGTCAAAATGGCCGCATTGGAAATGAATGGGAGACAAAATATTACATCTATTGGAAATGTTTGGTACTGCGCCCAAACAAAATCTTACTGAAAGCTCTTTTTTTTTAAAGATATCATTCCTCAAATTTGGGACACAGCTTGTTTAAAATTTATGGCTTTGATTTTCTCACAGCTGTAGAGTAAAACGTATTTTGGAAAATATATATTTCATATAAAAATTGAAAATTGTATTTTTGTGCATTTTTGCATTTTTCATAACAATAAATGTAAAATTTTAGAACTTTTTTCACTTCAGCAATAATCTGTCAAGTGTCGTCTTTAAAAAGAAACCAAGTTTGTGTTAAGTCTATGCTTCAAAGCATTCAAGATTTGTGACAAATTAAATTTCATTTTCAGGCTCAAAAAGTGAATAAATGGATTATAACCACTGCATAAATATAATTTAGTACCATAATACCCCCCTAAAAATACAAAATATTAAATAAAAAATAATATCGAACTAAAATATCATAAAATCATTTCATTGACATAAAATAAATAAAAAATCTGTCATTTTTGACTGATACGTAAACAGTAGCCTACCAGAGGGTTAATATTATTAAACTTTTATAGCATTTATTAATATCTCGAATTAGTTTTTATTTTAGTATTTTCAGCTTCTATTGTATTTTTAGTGTATATTTAAGTAATTTAGTTTTAGTCTATTATTTCTTTAAAGCTTAATTTTGTTTTAGTCTTTTTTTTTTTTTTTTCAGGAAGTTGCGAGGGCAAAATTTCAAATTCATTTAAAGGGATACTCCACTTTTTTTGGAAATAGGCTCATTTTACAACTCCCCCAGAGTTAAACAGTTGAGTTTTACCGTTTTTGAATCCATTCAGCCGATCTCCGGGTCTGGCGGTACCACTTTTAGCATAGCTTAGCATACATCATTGAAGTGGACAAGACCATTAGCATCTCTCTTAAAAAAATGACCAAAGAGTTTCGATACTTTTCCTATTTAAAACTTGACTCTTCTGTTGTTACATCGTGCACTAAGACCGACGGAAAATGTAAAGTTGCGATTTTCTAGGCTGATATGGCTAGGAACTATACTCTCATTCCTGCGTAATGATCAAGAAACTTTACTGCCGTACCATGAGTGCAGCAGGCGTAATGATATGACGCAGCGCCTGAAAATAGTCCCCAGCTCGGTAACTTCTAACGCTCCCTGTGCAAGCAGGTTGTCACGTTGGTTATGTTGACGGAAGGTAGCCTATTTTCAGGCGCTGTGTCATATCATTACGCCTGCTGCACTCATGGTACGACAGTAAAGTTTCTTGATCATTACGCAGGAATGAGAGTATAGTTCCTAGCCATATCAGCCTAGAAAATCGCAACTTTACATTTTCCGTCGGCCTTTGTGCACGATGTAACTACAGAAGAGTCAAGTTTTAAATAGGAAAAATATCGAAACTCTTTGGTCATTTTTTTGAGAGAAATGCTAATGGTCTTGTCCACTTCAATGATGTATGCTAAGCTATGCTAAAAGTGGTACCGCCAGACCCAGAGATCGGCTGAATGGATTCAAAAACGGTAAAACTCAACTGTTTAACTCTGGGGGAGTTGTAAAATGAGCCTATTTCCAAAAAAAGTGGAGTATCCCTTTAAGTTTTTTAAGTTGAAGTTTTCCTGTAATATTTACATTTTATTTTATTTCAGCCTTATTTCAATGAATGAAATGTTTAATTTGATTTAACAATGACAACGTTGGTTGAGAGAGGGGACAGATTTTTCCATTCATGTCAACATGATGTTCATTATGTGACTAATTTTACTTTCATAATGTGATGTATTTAATAATTATAACAGGATAATCAAGGAGAAAAAAAAATTCAGGTGGGACTAAATTTTATCCAATGAGAACTTATAGAGATTATAAAAAGTTAGAGTTATAGAAACTGAATGTGAGTTTGTTAAAACAGCCTAGGTAGCTATTTTGCTATTTGTTAGCATTATTACGTTGCTACATTTTCCTAAACATTTATAGATTTTTTCCCCCCTTTGGAGTTAGACCAGGAACATCCATTAAGAAAGTAAATAGGGACGATTTGAATTTCATGTTGACTTTAATACAGTATGCCTCGCTTATCTGTAAGGCTGTTAGCATAATACATTGTGACATAAAAAAAACACAGATGGAGAGTTTAGTCATGCTACACCGTTTAATGTTGAAAATGAAGTAGCTTATTACTGGAAAATCAACACTATTTTGAGAATATCTGAGCTATTTGTCACGCTACTAAAAAGTTATGTTAGCAGCATCGCTACATGCCGCTAGTTACTCCCCATCACTGAGGGAGAAACAAGAGTCTCTGGTTAATATTTCCTAAACACATTTTTGGTATAACTTACACGCGCTGTAAAAAACACCCCTTCCAGGTACAACAAACATGCTCAACCACACCTTTCTTTCCTTCTTCCATCTTAAGGTCTCAGTATTAAATGGCTTACAGGGATGAGATGAGACATGCACAAACACAAACATACACAATCTATGTATAAAAATAAAAAAATACGCAAAGCCAGTAATTGGAGGAGGGTGAGATAAGTCTAGTCTGTCTCTTTGTGTAAACTGTCTGGACTGCTTCTGGGAATTTCCCTTAATTTTTTTCTCCCCGCTCAAGCATTGCAACACACTGTTATTCTTGTGAGGGCTTGAGGGCTTGTCTCTGGTGGCAGAGGTCTTGGTCTGTTAATTCCTCCGGACACACTGAAGCTCTGCAGGAGCCAGAGACACTGGGGATGATGAACAGTGCATGAATTGAGAGAGACTGAGGAGGAGGAGGGACAGAGCAGGGGTCTTTTTCCTCCCTCATCAATAATACTTTTGTATGTACATTTATATGAAACATTTTTATCCACTCATGAGTGCTGCAGAGCAAATCAAAATAACTGATGCTGTCACTCCACTGCCAAGCTCCATTACTGAAGAACATATTTTGGTCCCACTGTTCTGGCATCGATGCTACATGACATTTCAAGACATGTTATTTCTCACTTGCTCAACTTTCACTTACTTTCATAAGAGCCAAAACTTTGGGACACTAAGTTCTCAATTTTTATTACCGCCTCATATTTTCAAATGGGACAGGGGAGTCGAGATATTGTGGACACAAATTAAGTGTTCATCCATATGATTATTAAATTGTTCCCTCGTTTTAGGTAAAACTTTGTCAAAGCGATCCCCATTCAAATCCCCATTCATCCGTGAAATGACAAAAAATGCTGTTTTATTCATGCCAGGCCAATAGATGGCGATGTCACTTTGTAAAGAAACACTACGCGCCTATAGACTGAACACGAAATAGGCCTATGCATGATGTCACAGCTTTCACAAATTTACATTTTTGTAGTTAAAGGGTTAGTTCACCCAAAAGTGAAAATTCTGTCAGTAATTACTCACCCTCATGTTGTTCCAACCCCGTAAGACTTTCGTTCATCTTCGGAACACAAATTAAGATATTTTTGACGTAGTGTAACAGCGCAGGGCTTCTGTGTTGTACGTCAGCAAGTAGGCTCACTATTGGCCAACGCTGGTCATGTGTGTGATGCATGTGACGTACAACCCAGAAGCGCTGCGCCGTTACACTACGTGAACTCACTCAGGCCCACACAGACGAAAATGAATAGTTGAATAAAGTCGTTATTTTTGTTGTTTTTTTGCGCGCAAAAAGTATTCTCGTCGCTTGATAAACTTGTGGTTGAGCCACTGTAGTCACTTGGACTATTTTAACGATGTCTTTACTAACTATTCTGTGCCGGCAAGTTTCGATCTCATAGAAGCCTATGGAGGACTGATCCAGCTCTCAGATTTCATCAAAAATATCTTAATTTGTGTTCCGAAGATGAACGAAAGTCTTACGGGGTTGGAACAACATGAGGGTCAGTAATTACTGACAGAATTTTCATTTTTGGGTGAACTAACCCTTTAACATGGAGGTAATAATGATGCAATGTTCAAAAACACGTTTTCAAAAACCCCAATACGCCATTGTTGTGTAAATGAACAGCCAAAACACACAAAAAAGTTTTCAGTTTTTAGTTAAAAACGGTGTCATGTAAATTAGTAAATTGTGGAAACAAATACTTTGATTTAATGACAACAAATATTTAGATTTTAAAATGTCAAGTGGTGAAACCATCAAGTAGAAAATACTTAAATACTTTCTTTGGGTTTTGCATACATTTCATCATTTTTCACAAATATTGAATAATATTGATATTTTATAAATATCATGCACTTTGAGTCATTAATATCAACATGTTTTCTTGGGGTTAGTCCATCTGACCTGAATAAAATGCATTGTTTAATGAAAAATGTAATGATTGAGACAATCGTGAAGATTTAAAGTGGTCAGATGACGAACAAATGGCCTCTGTGTGCTGGTTACACCACACTGATTTTATTAAGTTACATAATGTTTTAAAACAAAATTGCTTTGATTTAATTCCCCTTTTGCATTCCACAGAAGAAACAAAGCCCGGTTTGGAATGATATCATGGTGAGTAAATGGTAACAGAGTTTTCATTTCCGAACCATTCCTTAAAAGTCCCTCAAGTCAAGAGCTTGACCAGCTAGCAAGTGTGCAGTGTTTTTACACGATAGAAGTTCAACTTATTATTCTTATGCTTGGATGGATGGGAAGGAGAGCAAAGGTTTTTGGTTTTGGCAGGAATCCCAGCTTGGCATGGACCACTGGTGCTCGAGGTATGTGTGGGTGTCCGTGTGTCCAAGAGTGTCTGTCTTACAGAAAAGATACAAGTACGCATCTGCGTGCTCCATAGAGGTTTCCCACACACATTACTGGTAGATGTGGTTGTGCTGTGACTCATTCTCTTTGGCAAGGCGGGATCTCAAGGGACTTCAACTCCCATAGTCCCTTTTTTCTCTGCCTATTTTTACCACAACCATAACAAATGTCGTCTCATTTGCTTTTCCTTTTTCCTTCATATCAAACTGTCACTAGACGTCCATCCATACCAAAACGTCTTTCCGTATCAGCTCTTTCGGTTCAGCTCGTCTGACCTCGTACCCCTTCCCCCTCCGTCTTCATTGAGATGTCAGTCATGAACTACATAGACGCTGGATTTCCAGCTTCTTCACCTGCTGAAGCTTTAGTGTGTGTGCGTCGGCCCTCACACATTCCTCTCCATCTTACGGCTAAAGCCAGGGTCAGGAATGCAAATCGTGCTTGTCACACACACAAACCCTCAAAAGTAATGAAATGGGAACATGCACAACCATAATGTATTTTGTTACAGAAGAAAATGCCAAGTCTTTTATTCCAAGAGCCAATCTGTGGAATGAGCGGAATGAATGGAAAGCTTCCAGAGAATTCCATTATTCCCTTTTACCTCACCAAACTGCACCAAACCCAATTTGGAAGCTAGTGTGTGTGCCGTGTCTATTTATCTACATTGTTTCAACTCTAGGACAGTGTGCTCACCTCCTGTAGTCTGCTGTCTTCACCTTTTCCTTATTAGCTTGTAGTCCATTCAGTGTTTCCTTCTCTCCCATAATTTCTTCTCAATAGTTGTCTGTCTATGGTGCTTCCTGTCTCAGTGGGGCTAATTAAGGATTCACCCATCTAAAACTGAGGAGAACACTGGATTCAGTAGACCCTGAAACTCACCCACTCCTATTTCTCCTGTTAGACATTATCTGACAGGAGAACATGACTAATGTAAACACTGTCTGAATCTGAACTAAATGTGTTAACTATTAACTTTCTAATAGCTCAGAGGAAGTTACCTTGATAACTCACCTCAGAGTCGAAATATCAAGGAAAATAGCTTAACCGTTTCTTTCAAAAATAACACGCGAGGGTAGGATGTCACGTCCTCACTTGTCAAATCTTGAGGAAATGTGGAGCGAAGTAGAAATAATTCTGTCTTCACAGGATGAGCAAGGTGAAACACATCCGAATTATGGTGGTGTTTAATTTCTGAACTCATCTTTTAAGGGAACGGTGTTTGTTTTTAACGATTTTACCGACGGTCACTTAGTGAATTTTTTTTTTTTTTTTTTTTACTGATTGAAAAGATTGGAATCAAATGAATCGAAATGCGGTGACTTGAAAGGCTGGTTAGCAGAGATTACCTCGTCCTGAGGGGGCGCGCGGCTCTCTGAGTTTAAGTTGAGGAGATGAGAGAAGCGCCAGTTCATTCACTGTCAGATCCCCTCCACGCGCGCGAGCCAGACCTGTTCAAGTTTGAACCGAATTAGTTTTATATGAGGAGTTGAAGACACAAAGCGTGGACGGTGCATAAAATGGACTATTTCGGATAAACGTGGACTCTGTATTCTATCATGGTTTTGAATCTAGGATTACCTTTGGATTTAGAATTTAGGATTTTTTAAAATTAAATTCAGAAGCGATGCGGTCAAGAGATGAAGGATCGCTTCATTCATGTTTTCTTTTTTGTGTGTGAAATGATCTCGCGCAATGTTCTGTGACTTTTTAACGGATTAAAACGACAATTACTTGTTAAAAGGAGTATTTGATTTCAGAGAGTCGTTTTAGTGCTTTAGCAGACTTGTGAAGAGTTTATCCTTAGAGAGGTTTGTCTGTGGAAAGGCATGTTCCCTGGCTCCACGCCGGTAGGAGCATCTTTGCGGCTCCGGTCGGGAAGGTTTCGCCTGCGCTGGGACACATTTGGACCACAGGGGAGATGAGAACCGCGCTGATATACTTTCTCTTCTGCTGCTTCTCTCTGCTTTCAGCAGCCGCTGAGGTAAGACCAACCTCTGAACACATATTCATTGGGGACAGAGGGAGAGGAACGCGATGTTTCGCTCTAAAGAGAGAGAGAGAGATTCCTTTATAAACGATGAATGATTGTTCACTGTAAAAAAAAGAAAAAAAAAAAGAATTTGCTTCCTTAATATTTTAAGTACAATGAACTTGGATGTTTAAGTAATTTCAACTTAAATTACATTAAACTTACGTAAGAGTTGGATCTTACAGTATAAGTTATTAAAAAAAAAAGTTTAAAATTGCTTAACTTATTTTGATGCTTAATTTATAGCCTAAGGTCTGTCACTTCGCAGTTCTTCATTAACTGGTCATAATTTATTAAAGGTCATAAAATGATCATAAAAGTAACACCCATTCGTATTGCACATACTTTTTCTAAAATCTACTTTTGAAACACAAGTTATTAGAAATTCATGTAATATTTGTTGGCTACTCATGTTGGTAACACACAATTGGTAACACTTTACAGTAAGGTCTCATTTGTTAACATCAGATAATGCATTAACGCACATGAACTAACAATGAGCAATGCATTTATACAGCATTAAATAACCTTTGCCAATGTCAGTTCACTGTGTTAACTGTTAAAACATAGCATATTTTGATCTAAAAAGTGTATTAGTATAGCCTAAATGTTGAGAATAACATTAATACATGCTGTCGAAGTAACAAATGAAACCTTATTGTAAAGTGTTACCATAAAAATATCGAATTTTCTACAAATATGTTGATATAATGACTTTAAACATTTCAAGTGGTGCAACCGTAAAAGTATTTAAATACTATTTAATAAATATTTTACTAAAGAACTTAAGGGGTTTGGTCCACAACACATGAATTTTCATTCATTTCAATTTGATGTATTTTGGAAGGACCATTTTCTTCCACAGGAAGCGCCGATTCCCCGAGAGCTGATTGAGAGACTCTCTAACAGCGACATCCGCAGCATTAGCGACCTCCAGAGGCTCCTGGAGATTGACTTCGTAGGTAAAGTCATTCTGTTTTTTCGGATTATTTGACAAGAGGTGTGGGTAGGCCGAATATGATCTTAAATAAATCCTAAACCTATACCAGCTAGTGGTGATTCATATCTGTGACTTGAATCTTGTGAATCTGTTCAGAATTTCTTCAGATTCATTCAGTTTTGTTTAGTGGTCCTTTCTGCGGGTTACATCTTTGGCGACAAGTTTATGAATGAGTCATTGAAACATTCACTCAACCTTCTTGTCAGCTGGTTGCTAAACAAGTTGCTATATAAGCACTGCAACTACTACAGGAATGTGGGTTGTGTGCTAGATAAATCGGAGAATTGTTGTAGTCCTTGATTCGTTCGAGAATTATTTGTTCACTTAAAAGATTTGTTTCAAAACATGAGTGAAACCCAACCGATGTCAGCACAATGTGTCAAGTCGCCAAAGTGTTGAGGTGCAATGTTAGGAGAACAAGACTGTGGGAAATATCCATTCAGAGGAGACTCACTCAATATTTTATTGCACTCAAAGTTTATGGACCTCACCACGAACGCCTCAGCACATGTTGCCTAGAGACCGCAGTCCCTCCTGCACTCATGGCGCCGCATCAGCATTTGAACTTGGTAAATCATGTGACATTTTGGCAGCACAAACATTCTGAACTCAAATATGTCCTTTGAAATTATGCAGTCACAGTAAATTTTTAAATTCCATTATATGAAAAAGTAGTTTATTCCCATTCTTGAAGCATGAGTGATATTTCAGCATGTTTTGTGAATAAATGTAAAAATAAATGCTTTTTTAAAACGTAAAGTTGAAAAATCTCGGTTTGGCTTACAATGATGAATGTTCAGAATTCTAAATTCTAACTGACAGTGATGATGTCAGTGCAGCATTTGCATACTGCATTGCTATTGGTCCTATTCCTTGCATTTATTTGCATTCTCAATCGTCATTTGTCTTCTCTTTGCATCTTTTCAACTTATCAACAGCTGTCTTTACACTGTAAAGATGCTGTTGATTAGTTATTCCCACAATGAAGACTAGTCGATTTTAATAATATGAAGTTGTGCACATCCCACAAATAATTTTTAAAGTATATAAATAGTAAAATAGTTCACCCAAAAATGAAAAATAAAATAAAAATGTCATCCCTTACTCACCCTCATGTTGCTCCAAACCTGTATGAGTTTCTTTCTACTGTTGAACACAAAATAAGATATTTTAAAGAATGTTGTAATCAAACAGTTGATGGACCCCATTGACTTCCATAAATACCATGGAAGTCAATGGCTACCATCAACTGTTTGATTACCAACATTCTTCTTTTGTGCTCAACAGTAGAAAGCAACTCATACAGGTTTGGAACAACATGAGGGTGAGTAAGGGATGACAGAATTTTTATTTTTGGGTGAACTATCCCTTTAAGGAAGCCTAGTATGATTTTCAGATCATCTGCCCCTAAATGGGAGCTTTTTTAATCGCAAAGATTTGATGGCGAAGACCCAACCGAAAGGGTTAAAATACCCACAACGCCTCAAATATAAACTTCCAGCGCATCTAATGAGGAAATGCTGCAGCCGTAACGATATGAGCCTCAGATTTGATTCGGCCCATAAGCGCTGTAATTGAAATGCAAACAGCTGCGTCTGTGTGGCTGGTGCCTGAGGGAGGTCAAGAGACTCTCTCCATTATACTGTTGTCATGCTGCCTTTATGAGTTGAGTGCGGCTGAATGCCAGCGCTGCTGTAATGTATTATTCATGTCGAATTCCTCAGTTTTTGTGTGCATCTCTGCGTGCGAGTGTGTGTCCGTGTGTTTGGGAGAGAAAAGAGGCTGAAGCTCAAGTAGTGTTTGCGTTTGTGAGGTCTGTTGCTCCGCTAACGACTGTGTGAAAAGCCGAGCGGGTCGGTCGGCCACGGTGCTCAAGCCTGAATTAAAACCACCCTCCTCCTCCATTGGGCCGGTTTCCGGGGGCAACAACAGGGGCATCTCTGCCCCCCTGTCGTCCCGCTGTATGGCTGAATGGCTCTGTGGATCCGTAGAACAGCATGATTAAATACTGCGCACTTTGCTCAGACTAACCAACCAGACGTCCTTAAAGCATTTTAAATGACACAATCCTTTCCGAACGTCTTATTGTTGAGTAGGTTTTCTCGGTGTGTCCTCAGGCGGTGCATATATATGCTTTCGAATGAAGCGTACAGGCAGGTTGGCGGACACCTTTCAATTCTTTAGTTAGTAATCAGACCGGGTTTTCTTCATTTCTTTGCATCGGGCTGGCGGAGGCGGGGTTCACAAAGAGGTTCAAGGGCACTCTTTCTTCACAATAGTGAGGGAGGGATTGTGCACTGGATGGTTGCTTGTTCTACAAGCCAAAATATGTTGCTTAAACACTGTTGACTTTGTGCTTCGTTGACTTCTTTTGCAGAGAATGAGGTGCTGGAAGACGTTAAGCAGGGCCACCATAAGGAGCATCTGTATGACAGCAGACACCTCAAGAGTTCACACGCACACTCTAGACGCAAGAGAAGCATTGGTAAAACGCAGACACACACACATGCTCAGGTTGCAAAGCTCCTTCGGTTGTTCTGTGTGTTTATGGGCTATTGTGTGTTTAGAGGAGGCAGTGCCAGCCGTCTGTAAGACTCGCACAGTGATCTACGAGATCCCACGCAGTCAGGTGGATCCCACGGCTGCCAACTTCCTGATCTGGCCTCCGTGTGTCGAGGTGAGGCGATGCTCAGGCTGCTGCAACACCAGCAACATGCGCTGCCACCCGTCCAGAAAACACTACAGGACTGTGAAGGTGAGAAAACACACATCTTCCCCTCTAGTATATACTTTTTTGAAATGTAATTATTTAATCATTATTTTAAATCAAAATATAAAATTATACATATATGAAGAGTTCCAAAAAGTGCCATCTGAAATTTTCTTCTAGAATGATCATTTTTATCAAGCTTGTATATTTAAGTTCAATAATTTCACTTAAATGGCAATGAAAATGACCTATTATTTGTCATTTAAGTGAAATTATTGAACTTAAATATACAAGCTTTATAAAAATGATCGTTCTAGAAGAAAATTTCAGATGGCACTTAGAGGCTTTTGCATCTGAACTCTTCATATATACACTATTTTTTTATATACAAATATTTATAATTGTAAATAGTTTGGCAAATTTAAAATTTTCTATATAATACATTTTTTATATATACATGTTTTTATATATCATGGATATAAGACATTATTATATAAAATTAGTATTATTATAAAATAGAAATATTTCTAATTTATATATTAAAAATATATACTCAATATATTTAAAATAATACTTAATTATAACTATATTTTGCATAATTTAGCAAATTTAGTTTAAAAATAGAACATATATATATTTATATTTTAAATATTTAACTTATGATTAAATTATAATTATAATTAAATTTAAATTATTTTAAATAATTTGGCAAATAAAAATGTTCAATGTTTTATAATTAATACATATAAAATAATAAATATATATATACATTGTTATATATTTTTATATTTTATGCACATAGATTAAACATATTATAAATTACTATTAAATCATAATTATTTTAAATTATTTTACAAATATTTTTCATAATAATAAATATAAAATAATCTTAATATGAAATATAAAATCTTAATATGAACACAGGTGTTTTTCCTTCCAAGACCAAGTTATCTGAGTTATGACATCCACATCCATTTTAAAGCGCAACATTTTTCCTGCATGTGAAAATTTTTTCTCATTTCTGCATTTTTATAGGAACTGTAGGTGAAAGTTAAGTGAAACAACTCCCTTCTTTCTCCTCGTCTAAGCACATTTATATTGGAAATTCGTTTTTATTGATGCAAATCTCCTGCGCACTAGGCTGTGACCGTGTTTGCCACTTGCCAGGCTCATTTTCACCATGCAAAGCTTTTCACATTTCTCAGATTTAAATGTAACAAGAGCGAGGCGTAGGACGTGCCAAAAGGGAGGACAGTGTCAATGAGAATTTCAGGGCCGCTGAACACACTGAAAGAGTTTCAGGCCAGACTTCCGCGGCTGGTTAACGAATAGCCCTAACCTTGAGTTAACCGCTGCAAATATCTGTCTGTTACTCCACGGCTGTGGGGTGTGTTCTGTTCCGTTTATCTCGCCAGCAATGTGTGTGAGTGTTCAGACCTGAATAAAGTATTGTATAAATGGGCCTGCAGGGCAGCTGAGTTGGCAGGGAGGGAAGGAGTCTGTCAGTATGATATGAGGTGTGTGTGTTTAGAAAGAGAGGTTTGAGGCGGCTCATCTGCGTTACAGGAAACCGACCGAGTCACATTTAGCTCTCGCCTTATCTCACCTCTGGAAAAGCAGAGGAAAAAACACACTGTTGATAGGGTTATGAGTGTGTGCGTGCAACTCAGGATGTTCCCACAATCTCTCGCTCTCTCTCTCTCTCTCTCTCAGGTGGCCAAGGTGGAGTATGTACGCAGGAGGCCAAAGCTTCGGGAGGTGCAGGTGCAGCTGGAGGATCATCTCGAGTGCGTGTGCACGTCCAAACATCACTCAGAGTCCCGCATACACACAGGTACGCAAACACTGCCGCTCTTAAAGGTGCAGTACGCGTTTTCTGAGAAACACTGTTGATATTTGAAATCAACCCAAACAAACACACCCCTCCCTTTATTGCTCCGCCCCCAAAATGCACAATGGATGTCTCTTTATCACAGCTGAAGCGAAGCAAAATAATGCGAAGATGACGAAAGAACAAAAAATTAACATACAGTACACAAGAGTATTGAAAGCAAGAGTTTGTTGTTAGTCGCCAGCAGCTCCAGATAAACAATGACACTCAAAACTGTGCTGTTACTATAGCAACATTACAACAACAGCATATCTTGGTTCTGTGAAACAGCAAAACCAATGTTACTTGCGTATGGAGCAGAAACAACGCAACCTTGCGTCTGTTTTCAGGCCTTTCCGCCTCTGTCTCTCCAGCGCTGGAAAGCTTTTCTAATATAAAAGGCCCCCTGAAATCAAAATGTACGATTTTTAGCTTTTAGTATGAATATGTTAGCCTTAAGATTATGAATAAGCTGGTGTGTTCCAAAACAATGACAAAATTTGCATTTAGGAGATATAAGCATTCAAAACTTACAGTCTCTCACTTCTGCTAAAATGGATCACGGATTTGTATGACATCACCGCGGACTTCAGCTTCTGTCCAATCAAATGCTCTCTAGAATCTAAAGCGTCTAGGACTCCCGCCCCCCGTGCTATAAATACCACCTGGCCAAAGCGACCATTGACAGATATGTCACAGAGCAATATGGGTTGAAAATGTGTGTTCGGTTGCTCAGACGCTCGAGTTTTATTCCGTTTTCCAACTGTACGTTGGTTAAGAATGAAATGGCTAGAATTTATTCACACCTGTACTATTGAATCCAACGTATCATCAGCGCTCGGATTCGCTTCCATGGTGCCGTCAAGTACGACTTGCAGTCTGTGAGGTAAACTAAACGCTATTGGCTATTTGAAAAGGAGGAGGGGCCATTCAATATGTCCCGCCTTAGCTTCCTGTTTCAGTGGAAATTACGTCAACGCATCATACAAAGCTGCGCGTTCCAAGGCACTCCTATCATGAATGGACACGCCCCCTACTGCAGAATGGCTACAAGTTTGTTGTGGCACTCGGTATAATCCACTTTCAACAGCGTTTCTCAGAATTCGCTTACTGTACCTTTAAACACACTCCGTCTTTTTAATCATTTGCTTTCCCACACCTTCTTTTATTTTTCCCTCTCCACCCTTTTTTCCTGCCTTGTCGTTTCCCTTCGTTCCTTCGCTCAAAGGCCAGAGCTAAAAAAAGAAGAGGAAATGGAAAATAAGATAAACTGTCCGAAAGCAGGCAGTCAAGATTTACAGACTCTATATTTAGACTATTGGTCAGTAAGATGAAAGCCAAGTGGACTTATTGGTCAAGGTCGAGAGTAAGAGCAGTCTAGGGAGTATCTTTATACAAAATTTGATGATTTTTAGTATAAAAATGTACGATTATTTTAACAATTATTCAAGACAAGACCATTTTTATTCTAGCCGATGCACACTTATCCGGTAGACTTCCATTGTAAGCGCATTAGCTCAACAGGTTTGCTGTTGTCAAATGCTTTAAAACATTTTTTTAAATACATTATTATATTATATTATACTATTATATTATGAAATATTATTTCAATTATATTTTATATAAAATCTAATAATATTAAAAAAATATATATATAATAAAATGCAATTTTTAATATTAAGACAAATAAACTTTGAGGAAGAAAAATGAAGAACAAAGAAACAAAATAATTATTTTTTCATCCATTGCACACTTCACTCACAGACATCCATTGTAAGCAGCTTCTTTTTTTTTTGTACAACAGGTGCGCTGTCAAAAGCTAACAAAGTCTTTTCTCCACAGCAGATATAAGGTGAGCGTGGCTCTGGATAAAAGAAAGCAGAGAAGGAGGGCCATCGCATCCAATCAGATAACTCGGACTGCACGACAGCCATTGAGTGATATCATCTGAAGAGACGAGGCGGATGTGAACTGTTCAACAATGAGCGAATCAGGGCGGCCTTTTTGGCTTACTTTGGACTTTTGATGCACCTTTAGAAGCGACCCGGAGAGAGACTTTGGATTAAAACCCTGGGGGAACAAAGCACAACAAACTAGAGACTGCAATGACAGAGACTCGCAGAGCCTGAAAACGAACATTGAGTCGCAGACGTCGAAGTACTGATTCCACGACCGTTGAAAGGAGCATCTATCACAACTTTATTTGTGTATCAAAATGTATTTCTCCAGAAAATATCTGTATCATCTTATTTTTGTATAACTGCCAGTTTTCTATCAACACTGATCTTCTCTTGTCTTATATATGCCGTAGAATGAACGAGTACAACAAAACACAATCTACAGTAACTGATACTAATAAAGTGAATACATTTTATGACGATTGTCTGACAGACAAAGATTAATATGTCTCAAAGATGAGTATGATTATGTGCATTCATAACACCGTTTCCTAACCAGGAGCATTGTGATAAATCTTCTCTCTTCAGTGTCGATCAGGAATGTTTCTTGAACCAAATGCAACCACATCAAAACCATGGGTGACAAGCCATTTTTAAGTCTATTTTAAATATGTCCTCCAGACGATATTATTGAGATTAATGCAACCACAAGTTAAAGGGGTAGTGGTATGAGTAGTGAGTTGTCCTCGAAAAAGATGGATAATGCAAAAAATATTAAAAGAAAGAGGGAAAAGGACATGACTAAATGAGTGGATGGTGAAAGGCAACAGGGTGTTTGTGTGTGTGTGTATATGTATGTGTGTGTGTGTGTGCGTGTTCATCTGAGCCTCATTGGACTCTCACTGCTCGTCAATGTCAGAATATTTGAGATGATTAATCAATCAAAATGAGCGCGAATTTTAGCGGAGCGACTCAACGCTTCAGTTTACGGTCAAGTGCGAGATAAGATGAAAGTAGCTAAACTAAACGTTTCATATTTGATGGTCTCTTTAGGTCATAAATGTTAAACGAATGACAAAAATAATCAGAATAAACTTTTGTCTAATTTCGCCATTTTGAACTGAAAATAGCCTATGTAACGTGACTCATAATAATTAGTTTACTGTCATTGTGAGGTGACAAGAAAAATGAACAAAGCCGTTTTCATCATGTTAGGGACAAGATTAATAATGAATGTGTACATATTGAGAATTAATATAATATAATTTGTAGCCTTCAGTTAATTAAAAAAACTGATTGGCTGTTTGATCACGTCGGGTCACACCCCATTTTCGCTTTCACGTCGCGCCAGTATGAACTTTCCTGGAGGACTTTAAAGGGTTAGTTCACCCAAAAATGAAAATTCTGTCAGTAATTACTCACCCTCATGTTGTTCCAACCCCGTAAGACCTTCGTTCATCTTCGGAACACACATTAAGATATTTTTGATTAAATCTGAGCGCTGGCTCACTCCTCCATAGGCTTCTAAGGGACTGAAACTTGCTGGCCCAGAAAAGTTCGAGGCCCAGATAGAAGGAAATGAATAGTGGAATAAAGTCGTTATTTTTGTTGTTTCTCGTCGCTTGATATACTTAAGATTGAGCCAGTGTAGTCACTTGGACTATATTAACGATCTCTTTAATAACTTTTCTGGGCCAGCAAGTTCCATTCCCTTAGAAGCCTATGGATCTAGCCTATCTGCGCTCAGATTTAATAAAAATATCTTAATTTGTGTTCCGAAGATGAACGAAGGTCTTACGGGGTTGGAACAACATGAGGGTGAGTAATTACTGACAGAATTTTCATTTTTGGGTGAACTAACCCTTTAAGGCATCTAATAAGTTCTGATTGGCTTATTTCGTGCAGCTCTCTTTCTCTAATATGACGATAATTGAGATGATGGAAGCTGCTCTGTCAGGTTCTGGCATATCCAAAGCAAACATCAGCCACATAAACACACACATCCAAACCACTAAACCAAACTGTGCCCTGACTGGTCGCCCAGTTCCTGTCTGGCTGCTCCAGGAACTTTGATGGGGCTCCTGGAATTGGCTTGTGCTGAAACCCTGCGTTGTTTCAAAATGAAAGCTAATTATAATTGCCAGTTACTGTCACAGACCTAGCGTTCATACACAAAACTCTTGTAGACAGTGGTTAGCTGAGAGACGAGGTCAGAATAACGTCATGTGATGTTTGAGATCTTGTTGTTATGTAACAAGTAGGCCTATTGCCCACAAATGCGGTTACATGTTGGTTTGAGGACTTAAACATGCTTTCTTTACTTCAAACCACCAGCTTGGGTGTGTTTGAAGGCACAATAGATCCAATGTGAGTCATTAGTGTGACTTTGTTGTGATAGTCACATCTAAGTACAAGTGTTCTGTGATGAGCATGTGTGGGTGTATTTTATAGTAGGCTACTTAAACCAACACATCCACTTTCCAAAAAACAGGCAGGATAAGGCCAGAAGCATACACGATTAGAATGTAAAAATGTCGATTAAAGTACATTTCATTCAATACCTAAAAGCACTGATGAATTATAAATTGACTATTTTAACCATTTTGCATGCGTATTTGTATATCATGCTTATCTTAGCAACATGCCAGTGTTAAATTTGGCATGTTACAGAAATTGCGCTAGGCTAATCTTTTCTTCCCTAATGTATTGAATTGGCTTCTCGAACAAGAACAAAATGGAAAATGTCCATTTTGATTTCATGTAAAAAAAAAAAAAGCAAATAGAATCAGTTGTGATTGAAATCTCTAGTCTGCTTCTTATAAGATGGTGCTCTGTATTTCTATGCTGATTAGAGTATTGAATCATTAGCAACATGCTAACACTAGAATTCATTTTTTATTCGAGTTTCCCTTGCGTTTCTTGTGAGGAGTGCAAGTTGTTCTGCCTGTGTATCTTTTAAAAAGAGAGGCAGTTCACTAGGTTTTGAAAAGTCTGAGCTCATTTAGCCTCCGGACGAAAGTGAGAAAAAGAAGGACAAGAGAGATCTGTTTCACGCAATTTAAGTTGAAGTACAGAAGCTTAATTCAGCTGTTAAAACTCTGTCATGTGTGGAAATCAGGTTTATTGCCGTTAATAGTGTAAATTACAGAATGGCCTTTTCCTGGACTGTCTGATGGATTCGGGTTTCTGACCTCAGATGGAAGCAAACAAAGGAAAGGATACAGGGAATTTGTTTCTCAGACTCACATTTCAACCCATTTTCTTTCTTTCATTCTCATTTTCCCTCTCTCTTCTGAAAGCTTTCTTGTGAGTACAATAAACAACCACTTCATTTGTTTTATCCTTACATCAGCAACTGACATCTTTTGATATCGTAGAGAAAGTATTTCTCCTCCGGGGTAGAACTGAATATAGTCGCTATAACACAACGTGATTGTTCTTAAGAAAATGGCTTTTGTTTCACAAAGTGTTGATCTGATATGAAAGATCCAACGCTGTGAATCCAGGCCTCCAGGCAGGTATGTCCATTTCCTGTTTTAAGCTTTCTGACTGAAGGGCTACAAGTGATCTTTTGTCACAACATACCTGACATTTATTCAACAGTGTATTCTACGGTAACTGCCGTCATACTAAAGCAAGAAGCCACTCAAAGTCATGCTTTACAGTGATTTTACCACAGTAATGTAGTAACAATAGCTAAAAGCCATTTTACCTGTGGTAAAATCACTGTAAACCTTTACGCCACAGGGTGTTCTGGGTGTTTTTGAGAGCATGGCTTGGTGGTTGTATGGGGTTTCTGTGTGGTTGTTAAGTAGTCAAAAGCACTCAACAGTGTCTTAAATTCTAGCCTCTAAACAGGGCTTGACATAAAACAAATTTTCTCACTAGCACATTAAAGGGTTAGTTCACCCCAAAATAAAAAAAAAATATGTCAGTAATTACTCACCCTCATGTTGTTCCAACCCCGTAAGACCTTCGTTCATCTTCAGAACACAAATTAAGATATTTTGGATTAAATCTGAGAGCTGTCTCACTCCTCCATAGGCTTCTAAGACACTATAAATTGCTGGCCCAGAAAATGTATTAAAGACATCGTTAATATAGTCCAAGTGACTCCAGTGGCTCAATCGTAAGTTTATAAAGCGACGAGAATACTTTTTGTGTGTAAAAACGAACAGAAATAACGACTTTATTCCACTTTTCATTTCCTTCTCTCTGGGCCTCGAGTCTTTTCACGTAGTGTTTAAGCGTAGCGCGTCTGTGTTGCACGTCACCACGTAGGCTCACTATTGGGCGACGCTGGTCATGTGTGTGATACGTGGTATCTTAATATCTTAAAATATCTTAATTTGTGTTCCGAAGATGAACGAAGGTCTTACGGGGTTGGAACAACATGAGGGTGAGTAATTACTGACAGAATTTTCATTATTGGGTGAACTAACCCTTTAACTAAAGTTACTAGCCACTCAGCATTTTCACTGGCCGCAAATTTGACATCAATACCATGGGGAAAAACTGCCATATAGATATTTTTGATATTATCACAGGTATATTAGGCTGCGGTCACTTTAAGACCTGAAGCACGGATCCATTATACTGTAACACATGCGTTTTCCTTCTCAACTGTTTACGTTCACTTAAAACATAACTGACTGTGTTTAAGTGAATACTCGCCAAGACTGGTATTATTATTTTGTGTGTATCTGACTGTTTAAGTAGCCTGGAAATCTAGACCTAAATCTGAAAGATTAATGGTCTGGCATCGACTAATGAAAATCGGCCAAGTCGAGGGGCGGCACCAAGCATGCATTTGAAAATCTCACTGCTCACAATTGGATAACACTACGACCAATCACAACAAGTTATCGCTTAGATACCAGCGGAGCTAACTGGTAGATTAGACTCTTACCGTATCCGGTTGGCAAAACAGCAAAAACGCCCTTCTTGCAAAGGAAGGATTCGAGCGGCGTCTTCTGTTCCTCTTTTAGAGAAAAAGCCAAGTCTAACTCGTTCATTGTAGCGACCAAAGCTGTTTCAAACAACTGGTGTTCATCCATAGCCATCTTGCAATGTTTACTAATGACTTCGACGTCACAGCGTTGTCGTCATCTGTTTAGCTCGCCTCTGGCCCGCCTATTTCAGATAACCCGATGTGATTGGTGCAGCTCGGATACAAGGGCATATTTAATGAGCATCATTACTCAACGCCAGAGTAACTCGCTGAGCAAATTCAACTTGTGCTCTCGCGAGAACTCTGGATTTCCAGGGTACTGTTTAAGTGCAATGAGCAGCTAAAAATAACTCGATTTAGTACTGAGAGGCGGCTTTGGGTCTGAGCACAAAATCTGTGGGAATGAGTAAAATTATGCACAATACGCTCAATCTCACACCGAAATTCAAGCCCTGTAACACCAACAATATTCATACGGAGCAAATTAAACGAGTGAGTGAATGGAGGCGGGTTTGTGTGTCAACTGGCTGTTGGAGAGATCAGGAGAGCGCGAAAGCACAGCTGGTATCGTATTTCTGTCCTGCGGAAAATGTGTATTCGAAGCGTTTCATATATTGCAAATGACATTGCAGTAGTATCGATATGTATCGAAAAAATCGCTATTTTTGACAACACTACATTGCACTTAGTTTATTGTTTCAGACGCCTTTTTAAAATACTACAATTGAAAAATGTATATATTATATATAAAATTCAACCTGCCACAGTGACTAGTAAGAGTGACTGCGTTACATGCCACTGCTGAAATCCATCGGCTGTTGGCGGGTGTTAATGTCAAGCCCTGCTTCTAAATATGGCTTCAGTACCTCGTCCAGTGCATCTCTTGGAGATTTTCTTCGCCCATGGTGGCGAATTCGTGGCAGATTCGAATGTATTCGCACAGTCTCATTTGTATGTTTATGTACATTCTGGTTAGATTTAGGGGCCTTCATGTTGATGTTTTACCTACAATATGTACTATATGCTTTTGTACGAAACGGATCGTAAGAATTCATTCAGAATCGTCAATTTGCTTACGAATATGAGATCAGATTGGAAGTTGCAGCCAAAAGTGGAAGTATATGAATTTATACGAAGTCACCAAAGTGGAAGTGTAAACTGTCAGCAGTGCTGCGTCTAGTTCTTCAATGTCTTAGGTCTGCATATGGAGGATTAGTCCAGCTGTGACATTCTACTTTGAGGAACAGGGCAGGTTAATACTCTCGAGGGGGAGGGATGGAGGATTTGATCCGAGATGAGAGAGAATGTGTGTGTGGTGATAGAGGAGCTACTGAGGCTCAATCAGAGCAACAATGAGGAGAAGTAGAGACATGCAGGTCCGGAACAAAAGGATGGATGAGGTGCAGAGCCAGGGGAAAAGAGAGAGGTTGATGAGTTGGGTGGGGGGATCTGAGTTAAACTGACTGATCACTATCAGCTAAATGGTCGCTCTTCAACAGCATTCATCCATCCGTCAATCCGTCCCTCACACACACACACAATGTGTCTCATCCCTGAGCCCCCCCACCCCCCCCATGGAACTCCCACTTTGTCTCTGTTAGACGCTGAGACAAAAGAAGGGTGGGTGAGAGAGCCGAAAAGTAGGAGAGAGCGATAAAAGAACTGATAAGAGGATGTGTTGTGGATGCTAAGTGCTTTTTGATGAACTCTCTACTTGCGCTCGTCAGTCACTCAAACAGCAGGGAGTCTGTGTTTGTGAGCGTCAGTGTGAAAAAGAGAAATCTTTTGAACTGGTCTTAATAACATGTCTGTTTGTCTATACCTGTCTGACATACATAAAAGTGTACAAAATCTATCATTTGATCAAACTTTGTTCATTTCCTTAATCTTTTAAACAACTAAGATAGTGATCAAACTACATTTTATAAAAATCACCTGTCAAGATTATAATATGTATTACATCAGCATATGAGAGTCAAATTGGACGAGTACAGGGACTCATCAATTAACAGTTCATCTATTGCCAAATCAATTATCAGTCAAGAATAGAAAATTATTGAAAATATTCAAATCAGGAATGTCAGAATCAGATGTTTTATGTTATGACTGAATATGATTATGAAGTTGTATGAAGTGATTGATGCCCAAGCGTGTGTTTTCAGTTCTAATATTCCCGTCGACTGCCAGCCTAAGTTTTTGACGGACGTGATAACATGCGTAAGGTATGAACTATGTTTAAGTTTTGGGTAATTATAAAACGAGCCGGAAACATTCAAAATGCTTCAAAATGTCAAGTTTAGTCTATTAGTTTCCAGAACTTCTCAAAATCAATCATCAGTAAACAAAGTTGAAACTGAACTTTGGCACAAATTTGATTTGACTTAAAACTCGAGAACAAATAATCTTCCGTTTTAAAAAGTGGGTGTAAATCTCTGACAGTTTATAAAGAGTAAAAACAGAGTTTAGGTGGAGGAGAGATTCCGGAAGGACTGTTGGAAAGGAGTGAAGTGAACAACTATTTATATTCCCTTATCGTTGTGATGGGTGGAATTATATGGTCATGTGCCTCCCAAACATTAATTAGGAAACTCTTGCCAGAAGACACCACTGCCAGAATCACTGTTCAGTCATTCAATCTCAGTACCTTTTGCCACAGATTGTCCCATAACCTATTTATTTTCTCCACCTCTCACAAACACCAGCCATTTGCAGGATTACAGCCTGGTTCCGTTCATCCCATGGCGGAGATGACGACTCTGGTTGTGCTCACGTTCTGTTTTAATCCATCGGCAGTTTTTCATTATATACAAATCCATTAAAAGCCTGGTGAAGCCGACAGGGCGAGGGCTCTCGAGTGAGTCGGTGAGAGAAAGGGAGATACTCTACTCACATTTAACACACCGACACATGCCTCGCATTCAAACAAGGGATTGTATTTCCCAGAATTACAGGATATAGTGCAGCAATGTCTTGTATAGACACAGGGATTACCATAGAAAACTCCACAAAGGGATTTGGTGCTAAAACCGTTTCTTTTATTGTCTAAGCACACATGAGTATGAGAGAAAGAGAGAGAGATAAAGCGAGATAGAGGATGGATGTATCCTGACCTGGGATTTCTAATCCAGATTAACAGATATGGCTATTTATAACTTACATCAGTTACATCAGTAGGCTAAGGCTAAAATAGTCATATTAATTATTATTAATACTATTAAACATTTATATAATAACTATTAATACATATTTTTGTATAATAACACTAAATTGTATAATTTACTGTTGTCCCTGCAGGTAAGTGATTTTGTGTCTCTTGCATCACTATAATACATATAGTTTGAATACATAATTATATTATATTGAAATAAAGAAAACAAATTCCTTTTGCCCTTAAGGGTCTAAACGGATAATGGGCAAGTGGTGGGTCGAAGGTGCAGGGAGTTTAGGGGATGGGGTAGAGTATTTTGGAGAAAGGGCAGCAGGGGTACTAAGGGCCACTGAAGCAAAAGTAAGTCTTTTTATTGAAGGAGTGAATTATAGGGATGAAACAGGTTTAGCCTCACCACGAGGACAAAGGGAAGCTTATGAGCTGACAAGTTGAATCACTAAATCACCAATATGGCCTCCCTCACACACGCACACCCAATAAATTGGTTGTGGAAACACTTCGGCAACTCAAATGTGCTCAGTTTTCAAAATCCAAAAAGCTTTAGCATCTCTTTAAGATCAGCATCTGGGCATCCGTTTAAGTTAGCAGAGAAAATGTAGAGCTGTTTGAAGACACACTTTGTTCTGTCTTCTTTTATCCTCTTCTCGCTCCTTGCTGTGACCTGCACTTCGGCTAAATCTCCTGCTTTCTCTTCACGCTCGACTCTCTGGCTGGTTTAAGTGCTGGCTCAAGATGAAGGGCAGGGGAGGTGAAGTAGAGGAATAAAGGCAAGAGTGAAGAATGAAAAGAAGCAGTTGCTGCATGCCATTCAGAGGATGTCTGGCTCTTCAGAATAACAACACCTCAAAGCGAAAATAGAGAGAGGAAAGACACGGAGGAGGAACGAAAGAACAAGGGAGACACTTCACAGAACAAGGAGGAGATGTTTAGAAAACAAGGAGGAGGAATTTAGCAGACAGGGAGAATGAAGAACAGGGGAGGTGTAAAAACAACACTACAGAAAAGGGGAAACCCGAGGCGTTTGGTGATTTAAAGACCAATGGACCATGACAAGACTAAGAGAAAGAGAAAAGAGAGAAAGAATTGGAGACAGAGAAGGGGAAGCCCAGTCAATTTATCCTCACATTTAGTCCCTAACCCTCTAGATCATGTGATAATTTTCATTCTGTTTGTATGTTTTTTTAAAAATAGTAGTTGTTCCAAATTATTATTATTATTTTTATATATTCCTCTGATTTTCACAAAGTAGACATACTTTCCAGAACAGCGATTAATATCCAATATAATAACATTGTTTCTGTTTGAGATTAGTTTGACCCCAACTGATTCTAAAACCTGCATTAGCCAAATAGCTATCGAATGTATCCTTTTGTGGAGAAGGCAATCCCATAATGCACTGAGCCAAAATGGTGGACATGGTGAGATAAAATTCTAAAAACGTCAGCTTTATACATATATCTGTATGTCATCAAGGCAAAAATTATAATTACGTTTGTGGAAGCTCTGATGACATTATCGCGGTGGCTTGGTAACTGTGGTAACTGCGCATACGCTGAAGGTTTGTTTGGAATATATGTAATTCACATGTAAACTAATATGTGAATCAGACGGGTTCATGTAAACAAACCATTCAGAATCTGAAATTGGATTGGATTCATTCCAATTGAAGAAAATGAGTGGATGTAAACACGTGGCTCACTAGGTTTTGGAATAAAGTAAATAACTGTCAGGAGTGTACTTATAAAGTGTGAGTATACAAATCAGTTTGGCAGGCTAATGTAACGTTTTTCATAGGGCGTTTTTGTGTGTAATCAGTTCTCGTAATATTAACTCTTTCCCTGTCAGCGTTTAAAAAAAATGTTGCCAGCCACTGCCGGCATTTTTGATCAATTTCACAAATGTCGACATTTCATACGGTAATGTTAGGCAGTTTTGATTTATATGCTGTTTAATGTTTGATGATCGCATTATTTGCATAAGCAATGCTTGTATCGCTTGTTTCTGCTTCTTTTTCTAACTCAATGAGAATGAATCTAACTGGTCCTTCTTGAAGCTCAGTTGAGCACATTTGAGCTTCAGCAAGAACCAATGAGGTTCATTCTCGTGTTACGCAGCTCGTTTGAGTTTCAACAAGAACCAATGAGGTTCATTCTCGTGTTACGCAGCACATTTGAGTTTCAACAAGAACCAATGAGGTTCATTCTCGTGTTACGCAGCACGTTTGAGTTTCCACAAGAACCAATGAGGTTCATTCTCGTGTGTTACGCAGCACGTTTGAGCGTCCGCAAGAACCAATGAGGTTCATTCTCGTGTTACGCAGCACATTTCAGTTTCAACAAGAACCAGTGAGGTTCATTCTCGTGTTACGCAGCACGTTTGAGTTTCCACAAGAACCAATGAGGTTCATTCTCATGTTACGCAGCACGTTTGAGTTTCAAGAAGGACCAGTTAGATTCATTCTCGTGTGTTACGCAGCACGTTTCAGTTTCCACAAGAACTAGTGAGGTTCATTCTCGTGTTACGCAGCACGTTTGAGTTTCCACAAGAACCAATGAGGTTCATTCTCGTGTTACGCAGCACGTTTCAGTTTCCACAAGAACCAGTGAGGTTCATTCTCGTGTTACGCAGCACGTTTGAGTTTCCACAAGAACCAATGAGGTTCATTCTCATGTTACGCAGCACGTTTGAGCGTCCGCAAGAACCAGTGAGGTTCATTCTCGTGTTACGCAGCACGTTTGAGTTTCAAGAAGGACCAGTTAGATTCATTCTCGTGTTGCGCAGCACGTTTCAGTTTCAACAAGAACCAATGAGGTTCATTCTCGTGTTGCGCAGCACGTTTGAGCGTCCGCAAGAACCAGTGAGGTTCATTCTCGTGTGTTACGCAGCACGTTTCAGTTTCAACAAGAACCAATGAGGTTCATTCTCGTGTTACGCAGCACGTTTGAGTTTCCACAAGAACCAATGAGGTTCATTCTCATGTTACGCAGCACATTTGAGTTTCAACAAGAACCAATGAGGTTCATTCTCGCGTGTTACACAGCACGTTTGAGCGTCCGGAAGAACCAATGAGGTTCATTCTCGTGTTACGCAGCACGTTTGAGCGTCCACAAGAACCAATGAGGTTCGTTCTCGTGTTACGCAGCACGTTTGAGCGTCCACAAGAACCAATGAGGTTAATTCTCGTGTTACGCAGCACGTTTGAGTTTCAAGAAGGACCAGTTAGATTCATTCTCGTGTGTTACGCAGCACGTTTCAGTTTCAACAAGAACCAATGAGGTTCATTCTCTTGTGTTACACAGCACGTTTGAGCTTCAACAAGAGGCAGGTTTGATTGAGCTTCTGTTTATGTTCGCTGATCAATTTTTAAATGTGAATAAAAGCCTAAATTCAATCGTTGTTTGAGCTTTTTAAAGTGCTCACACGGTCTTTTATACCCCAACCGAGCATGAGGGTTAACTTTAAAACAAACTTACACTGCAACGTCATATTTCTAGACCTTTTCACCATCTGCACTACCAGTGTACAGTGTATTGTCAGTCTGTCTGCACCTTCAGCGTCACCTAATAAACAATGGACTTTGAGTGTGGATTGAGGCTTTAAACGGTTTCCCTCCAACAGATGATTGAGGAGCCCTTGGGTTTACATTCGCCCTTGTCTTACATACATCACACAGAGAGAATAGAGCTCAAGACGCCTGGACTAGACTGATAAAGAGAAAGCCGAGGAGAGAAGGGAGGACAACGAAGGAGAGGATGAGT